>NC_088222.1:58184385-58240167 GCF_036934945.1 Oncorhynchus masou masou
AATGTTGATCCATCCTCAGTTTTCTCCTTTCACAGCCATTAAACTCTGTAACTGTTTTAGTCACCGTTGACCTCATGGTGAAATCCCTGAGTGATTCCCTTCCTCTCCAGCAACTGAGTTAGGAAGGACGCCTGTATCTTTGTAGTGACTGGGTGTATTGATACACCATCCAAATTGTAATTAATAACTTCACCATGCTCAAAGGGATATTCCATGACTGCTTTTATTTATATATACCTATCTACCAATAGATGTCCTTCTTTGCTAGCCATTGGAAAACCCCCTGGTCTTTGTGGTTGAATCTGTGTTTGGAACTAACTGCTCGACTGAGGGACCTTACAATAATCTATGTGTGGGGTACAGAGATGAGTTAATCATTCAAAAATCTAATTGTAGACCTCCACAAGTCTGGTTCATCCTTGGGAGTAATTTCCAAATGCCTGAAGGTACCACGTTCATCTGTACAAACAATAGTACGCAAGTATAAACACCATAGGACCACGCAGCCGTCATACCACTCAGGAAGGAGACGTGTTCAGTCTCCTAGAGATGAACGTACTTTGGTGCGAAAAGTGCAAATCAATCCAAGAACAACAGCAAAGGACCTTGTGAAGATGCTGGAGGAAACCGGTACAAAAGTATCTATATCCACAATAAAATGAGTCCTATATCAACATAACCTGAAAGGCCGCTCAGCAAGGAAGAAGCCACTGCTCCAAAACCACCATAACAAAGCCAGACTATGGTTTCCAACTGCACATGGTGACAAACATTGTAATTTTTGGAGAAATGTCCTCTGGTCTGATGAAACAAACTGTTTGGCCATAATGACCATCGTTATGTTTGGAGGAAAATGGTGGAGGCTTTTAAGCCGAAAAACACCATCCCAACCGTGAAGCACGGGGGTGGCAGCATCATGTTGTAGGGGTGCTTTGCTGCAGGAGGGACTTGTGCACTTCACAAAATAGATGGCATCATGAGGGAGGACAATTATGTGGATATATTGACTCAACATCTCAAGACATCAGTCAGGAAGTTAAAGCTTGGTCGCAAATGGGTCTTCCAAATGGGCAATGACCCAAAGCATACGTCCAAAGTTGTGGAAAAATGGCTTAAGGACAACAAAGTCAAGATATTGGAGTGGCCATCACAAAACCCTCACCTCAATCCCATAGAAAATTTGTGGGCAGAACTGAGAAGCGTGTGCGAGCAAGGAAGCCTACAAACCTGACTCAGTTACACCAGCTCTGTCAGGAGAAATGGGCCAAAATTCACCCACCTTATTGTGGGAAGCTTGTGGAAGGCTACCCGAAACATTTGACCCAGGTTAAACAATTTAAAGGCAATGCTACCAAATACTAATTAAGTGTATGTAAACTTCTGATCCACTTGGAATGTGATGAAAGAAATAAAAGCTGAAATAATTCATTCTCTCTACTATTATTCTGACATTTCACATTCTTAAAATAAAGTGGTGATCTTAACTGACCTAAAAAAGAGAATTTCTACTAGGATTAAATGTAAGGAATTGTGAAAAATTAAGTTTAAATGGATATGGCTAAGGTGTATGTAAACCTCTGACTTCAACTGTATATGGGGGATACAATCTTCCCAGCTCTGCAGATTTTGCTGCAAGGAGGCAGAATCTTTCGATCATTTATTTTGGTACTGTCCATATGTAGCTCGTTTTAGGTCACAGGTCCAGGACTGGCTGAAGAATTGCAACATTTACCGAGAACTAACGCTGCAGATAGCCATACCGGGTGATTTGAAGTTACTTTACAAATGAACTCGAATAACCTGTACCCCCTCACATTAACTCGATACCAGTACACCCTGCATATAGCCTCGTGATTGTTATGTAATTTTCTTGTTAATTTTGATTTTTTGATCTCCTTGTTTATTTAGTAAATATTTTCTTAACTATTTCTTGAACTTTATTGTTGGTTAAGGGCTTATAAGTAAGCATTTCACCGGTTGTATTTGGCGTAACTGACCAATCAAATTTGATTTGATCCTAGCCCAGGCCAATGACCTGAGAGGATGGGAAACTACCACTCAACACACCCTGTAACTCTTCTGAAGTCAATTCTCGTACCTACCTCCAAGTACATCTCTGCAGCTGCCACCACAGCATTTATTTTCTGTGATTTCTGCAGTACAGTTGATAGCCATCGTGATGAACGCTAAGAGGCCAACCATACTCAAACATATTTCTCATTGGCCTATCGTTCTTCACTGCCTCAGCATAGAGCATACATCTTCTGCACTACTCTGACCCTGGCAACCTCAACCTGCTCAACCTGAAACCACCCATGGATCAGCCGAAAGGCTTGGTTCCACCTTCTCCAAAAATCTCACACTCACTGGACCAAGTGTATGTTTAACATAACCATGTCCATCACAGTTCGGTTTGATAGCTTAACGTGAGAATTGTGTTCCATCGTGCAGCGTATAATGTCTGATGGGAAACAAGTGCTTTCCGCTCTGGTGTCGTTTATTTATTTACACATTGGCTCTTTTAATGTTTTGATCACATGAGGAATGGAACTCCATAATACACTGAACAAAAATAAAAATGGATTTCACGACTGAGAATACAGATATGCATCTGTTGGTCGCAGATACCTTAAAAAAAAGTAGGGACGTGGATCAGAAAACCAGTCCGTGTGACCACCATTTTCAACTGTGGAACGTTGTCCCACTCCTCTTCAATGGCTGTGCAGTTGCTGGATATTGGCGGGAACTGGATCACGCTTTCGTTCACGTCCAGACCATCCCAAACATGCTCAATTGGTGACCTGTCTGGTGAGTATGCAGGCCATGGAAGAACTGGGACATTTTCAGCTTCCAGGAATTGAGTACAGATCCTTGTGTCATTGGACCGTGCATTATCATGCTGAAACATGGGGTGAAGGCGACGGATGAATGGCACGACAATGGGCCTCAGGATCTCGTCATGGTATCTCTGTGCATTCAAACATCCATCAAAAAAACTTGTGTTCATTGTCCGTAGCGATTGCCTGCTAATTCCATAATCCCGCTAACAACATGGGGGCACTCTGTTCACAATGTTGACATCATCAAATTGCTGGCCCACACATGAGGTCTGCCATCTACCTGGTACAGTTGAAACCAGGATTAATCCGTGAAGAGCACACTTCTCCAGTGTGCCAGTGGCCATCAAAGGTGAGCATTTGCTCAGTAAAGTCGGTTACGACGCTGAAATGCAGTCAGGTCAAATTCTCTAAAACGACGTTGGAGGCGGTAGAGAAATTAACATTAAATTATCTTGCAACAGCTCTGGTGGACATTCCAATAGCACACTTCCTCAAAACCTGAGACAACTGTGGCATTGTGTTGTGTGAAACTGCACGTTTAGAGTGGCCTTTTTTTGTCCCCATTACAAGGTGCACCTGTGTAATGATCATACTGTTTAATCAGCTTCCTGTCAGGTGGATGGATAATCTTGGCAAAGGAGAAATGCTCACTAAGAGTAAAACACACATTTGTGCACAACATTGAAAAATAAGCTTTTTGTGCGTATGAAAAATGTCTGCGATCTTTTATTTTAGCTCATGAAACATGGGACCAACACTTTACATGATGTGTTTATATTTGTTTTCAGTGTAGCCATCTCTGTGATATCCAAGCCAACGCTGCATGCATTCAACATAGCACAACCTTCAAGTATCAGACTTCTTTACATAGAATTAAACACAACCATCATGTGGTGTTCTAATAGAAAAGACGCAATTATCACAATTATTTCAATTTTACAGGAAATGTGCAATAACACTCAAAATAAGAGGCCACTTGACCATGCCAAAATTAAGTTCTATTAACTTTTTGTTGTTGTGAGGAGGGAGGCAGGTGCAGTTCTCAGTTTATACAAAAGAAAGGGAGGGAGGGTAAACTCTTCCTTGGTTGGCCTGCCCTTGTCTTGGTTGGCCTCTTAAGTCCAGTCTCCATCACTGGAGGGCCTCTGTGTTCCCTGGCTGAGGGCCTGTCTCAGGGAGCTCCAGCTGTTCACACTTAGTCAGTTTCAGGGTTAAGTGCTGGGAGATCTCATTGGGGTCGGTGTACAGAGCAGCAGGGACGTTCTGGAAGACAAGGAGGGAGATTTTGCAAATGACTAACCCTCTACAATAGCGGTATGATAGTATCATCTGCACGGTGACATGCATGAAGTAGCATGAATGATTTGGACAATATGTTTTAGACAAAATCATACGTACTTTTTAGCAAAAGGGTGGAAATGCTGACCACTTGTGGTTAAAAGTGACCTGAGATTGGAAGTTCAAACCCTGGCCGAGTCATACCAAAGGCCTTATAGTTGAATGCTCTTTTCTTGAGTCATAGAATTGCATTGAAATGACTTAGAATATGTGCAATTTTGAGGTGTGGCCACTTGGAGACACTCGCTCAAACCATTGTAATAGTTTTCTTATCCTGCACCTACTCCAAAATGTCAATGAATATTCTCATGTTACTGAATGTATCCAGAGTATTTTCAGATTTTGTTATTGACAGATGCTTTAAAAAGTTCAGCAAATGTAAAACGCCCATCAACAGGTTAATGTTTGAACTGTTGCGTCCTCACCTTCGGTGTGATAATTTCCCCATAACCTTCAAAGTGTTTTTGTTCAAATGCAAAAAAACTGGTCACATATGTTTTTTTCCACGAGTGTAAGGGGGTTTAAGGATCTAAGGCATCAGTGTTCCAAGCTTTCAGGGAGAAGACTGTACTAAACTACACATGTACTCTCCAAACAGAAAATACAATTCTCACCTGCAATTCTGAAATGTTGCTTTCTCGAGTACTATACTCTCGGATCATGTAATTCTTTCCAGCCTGTAAAGAAAACCAGGGTGACTCATTTCATAAGTAGCCTTTTCACAGTTGAACTTCTTAACAGTGAGTATTGTCCATTTCCTGCTAAAGATATCCACAGAAAATGACTCTCATGCACATCTACTGTGGTGGTTAATCATTTCTCAGGACAGCCCAGTCACACTTGCCTCGTGGTAGAGCCGCGTGTCATTTATCCGGACAGCCGTCACACTTGCCTCGTGGTAGAGCCGCGTGTCGTTTATCCGGACAGCCCAGTCACACTTGCCTCGTGGTAGAGCCGCGTGTCATTTCTCAGGACAGCCCAGTCACACTTGCCTCGTGGTAGAGCCGCGTTAGTCATTTCTCAGGACAGCCCAGTCACACTTGCCTCGTGGTGGAGCCGCGTTAGTCATTTCTCAGGACAGCCCAGTCATACTTGCCTCGTGGTAGAGCCGCGTGTCATTTCTCAGGACAGCCCAGTCACACTTGCCTCGTGGTAGAGCCGCGTTAGTCATTTCTCAGGACAGCCCAGTCACACTTGCCTCGTGGTAGAGCCGCGTGTCATTTCTCAGGACAGCCCAGTCACACTTGCCTCGTGGTAGAGCCGCGTGTCATTTATCAGGACAGCCCACTTGCCTCGTGGTAGAGCCGCGTGTCATTTCTCAGGACAGCCTACTTGCCTCGTGGTAGAGCCGCGTGTCATTTCTCAGGACAGCCCACTTGCCTCGTGGTAGAGCCGCGTGTCATTTCTCAGGACAGCCCACTTGCCTCGTGGTAGAGCCGCGTGTCATTTCTCAGGACAGCCCACTTGCCTCGTGGTAGAGCCGCGTGTCATTTCTCAGGACAGCCCAGTTGCCTCGTGGTAGAGCCGCGTGTCATTTCTCAGGACAGCCCACTTGCCTCGTGGTAGAGCCGCGTGTCATTTCTCAGGACAGCCCACTTGCCTCGTGGTAGAGCCGCGTGTCATTTCTCAGTACAGCCCAGTTGCCTTGTGGTAGAGCCGCGTGTCATTTCTCAGGACAGCCCACTTGCCTCGTGGTAGAGCCGCGTGTCGTTTCTCAGGACAGCCCAGTTGCCTCGTGGTAGAGCCGCGTGTCGTTTCTCAGTACAGCCCAGTTGCCTCGTGGTAGAGCCGCGTGTCATTTCTCAGGACAGCCCACTTGCCTCGTGGTAGAGCCGCGTGTCGTTTCTCAGGACAGCCCAGTTGCCTCGTGGTAGAGCCGCGTGTCATTTCTCAGTACAGCCCAGTTGCCTCGTGGTAGAGCCGCGTGTCATTTCTCAGGACAGCCCAGTCACACTTGCCTCGTGGTAGAGCCGCGTGTCGTTTCTCAGTACAGCCCAGTTGCCTCGTGGTAGAGCCGCGTGTCATTTCTCAGGACAGCCCACTTGCCTCGTGGTAGAGCCGCGTGTCATTTATCAGGACAGCCCAGTTGCCTCGTGGTAGAGCCGCGTGTCATTTCTCAGGACAGCCCACTTGCCTTGTGGTAGAGCCGCGTGTCATTTCTCAGGACAGCCCAGTTGCCTCGTGGTAGAGCCGCGTGTCATTTATCAGAACAGCCTACTTGCCTCGTGGTAGAGCCGCGTGTCGTTTCTCAGGACAGCCCACTTGCCTTGTGGTAGAGCCGCGTGTCATTTCTCAGGACAGCCCAGTTGCCTCGTGGTAGAGCCGCGTGTCATTTATCAGAACAGCCTACTTGCCTCGTGGTAGAGCCGCGTGTCATTTATCAGGACAGCCCACTTGCCTCGTGGTAGAGCCGCGTGTCATTTATCCGGATCAGAACTCCATCCACTCGCAGGAAGAACCTCAGAAGCAGGAAGAAACTGGTGGGCATCACTCTCTGTATCACACAAGTGGGTAACAAGAGGACAAGTCATTCTTCAAAACGTCATCAGCCTCTGAGGCAAGCATTTCAGAAAATGCATTTAACATACAGCCCCCGCAAGAGCATGTCCTTTGGTGTCATGGAGACGGACATATGGACATATGTTATCATAAAGTATCAGTCCCTGTCTGAAAGTACCACTCACTATTTTGACGCTGATCATTGACACTCCGTGGTCGTGCAGCTCGTCCTCAAACAAAAGCACGTCGTCGAAGAACATGATCTGCTCTCGCGCCTTCAGCTTCTCCATGTCAATGCGCTCCGACGTTTCTGTCGCCTGATGGAATAGCAGGTGTGTATTCATTAGTGCACACCATAGCAAAAAAATAATATTTTGCCACGAATATAAAAGTTTCTCATTAGACACATTCAGGTAGGCCCCTCCCCATTTCAGCTCATTTCATTCCTAGTGAATTCCCCCCCAGACAAGAGACATCTTGAGACCAAAAGCTTTAGAATATTAAGCCTATGCGAAAAAAGTATTGCGTTCCAGGCTAACTACATTGCAGTCATTGCATTTCATCAACCGATGGTTGTGTGACACATTAGTGACGGCACAGTCGGGCATCAGGCTGCCATATCATATGGCGTGGTGAGATGACGTGTTAATCACCTATCCAAGCAATGTGAGATCTGGCAGGCATCTGCAATAAAGTCTGTCTTAAACACAGCCAATGACTTACGAGAAAATCTTCCACTTAGTCATGCATCGATGTCAATATGAGTCTAAGTTTAAAAGCCTCTCACCGTCATCTGCAGGTCCTCTCCTAACAAGGTGCCTCTGTAGTCTGTGGTGTGTGTTTCACTACCTCCTTGGAGTGTTCAGATTCAGCCCTGGGGATACAGCCACATCCACTCACTGAGGTCACTGTGGTGTGTGTCCAGTCGTAGCGTTTCACTACCTCCTTGGAGTGTTCAGAATCAGCCCTGGGGATACAGCCACATCCACTCACTGAGGTCACTGTGGTGTGTGTCCAGTCGTAGCGTTTCACTACCTCCTTGGAGTGTTCACAATCAGCCCTGGGGATACAGCCACATCCACTCACTGAGGTCACTGTGGTGTGTGTCCAGTCGTAGTGTTTCACTACCTCCTTGGAGTGTTCAGAATCAGCCCTGGGGATACAGCCACATCCACTCACTGAGGTCACTGTGGTGTGTGTCCAGTCGTAACGTTTCACTACCTCCTTGGAGTGTTCACAATCAGCCCTGGGGATACAGCCACATCCACTCACTGAGGTCACTGTGGTGTGTGTCCAGTCGTAGCGTTTCACTACCTCCTTGGAGTGTTCACAATCAGCCCTGGGGATACAGCCACATCCACTCACTGAGGTCACTGTGGTGTGTGTCCAGTCGTAGTGTTTCACTACCTCCTTGGAGTGTTCACAATCAGCCCTGGGGATACAGCCACATCCACTCACTGAGGTCACTGTGGTGTGTGTCCAGTCGTAGTGTTTCACTACCTCCTTGGAGTGTTCAGATTCAGCCCTGGGGATACAGCCACATCCACTCACTGAGGTCACTGTGGTGTGTGTCCAGTCGTAGTGTTTCACTACCTCCTTGGAGTGTTCAGAATCAGCCCTGGGGATACAGCCACATCCACTCACTGAGGTCACTGTGGTGTGTGTCCAGTCGTAGTGTTTCACTACCTCCTTGGAGTGTTCAGAATCAGCCCTGGGGATACAGCCACATCCACTCACTGAGGTCACTGTGGTGTGTGTCCAGTCGTAGCGTTTCACTACCTCCTTGGAGTGTTCAGAATCAGCCCTGGGGATACAGCCACATCCACTCACTGAGGTCACTGTGGTGTGTGTCCAGTCGTAGCGTTTCACTACCTCCTTGGAGTGTTCAGATTCAGCCCTGGGGATACAGCCACATCCACTCACTGAGGTCACTGTGGTGTGTGTCCAGTCGTAGCGTTTCACTACCTCCTTGGAGTGTTCACAATCAGCCCTGGGGATACAGCCACATCCACTCACTGAGGTCACTGTGGTGTGTGTCCAGTCGTAGCGTTTCACTACCTCCTTGGAGTGTTCACAATCAGCCCTGGGGATACAGCCACATCCACTCACTGAGGTCACTGTGGTGTGTGTCCAGTCGTAGCGTTTCACTACCTCCTTGGAGTGTTCAGATTCAGCCCTGGGGATACAGCCACATCCACTCACTGAGGTCACTGTGGTGTGTGTCCAGTCGTAGCGTTTCACTACCTCCTTGGAGTGTTCAGAATCAGCCCTGGGGATACAGCCACATCCACTCACTGAGGTCACTGTGGTGTGTGTCCAGTCGTAAGCGTTCACTACCTCCTTGGAGTGTTCAGAATCAGCCCTGGGGATACAGCCACATCCACTCACTGAGGTCACTGTGGTGTGTGTCCAGTCGTAGTGTTTCACTACCTCCTTGGAGTGTTCAGAATCAGCCCTGGGGATACAGCCACATCCACTCACTGAGGTCACTGTGGTGTGTGTCCAGTCGTAGCGTTTCACTACCTCCTTGGAGTGTTCAGAATCAGCCCTGGGGATACAGCCACATCCACTCACTGAGGTCACTGTGGTGTGTGTCCAGTCGTAGCGTTTCACTACCTCCTTGGAGTGTTCAGAAGCAGCCCTGGGGATACAGCCACATCCACTCACTGAGGTCACTGTGGTGTGTGTCCAGTCGTAGCGTTTCACTACCTCCTTGGAGTGTTCAGAATCAGCCCTGGGGATACAGCCACATCCACTCACTGAGGTCACTGTGGTGTGTGTCCAGTCGTAGCGTTTCACTACCTCCTTGGAGTGTTCAGAATCAGCCCTGGGGATACAGCCACATCCACTCACTGAGGTCACTGTGGTGTGTGTCCAGTCGTAGCGTTTCACTACCTCCTTGGAGTGTTCAGAATCAGCCCTGGGGATACAGCCACATCCACTCACTGAGGTCACTGTGGTGTGTGTCCAGTCGTAGTGTTTCACTACCTCCTTGGAGTGTTCAGAATCAGCCCTGGGGATACAGCCACATCCACTCACTGAGGTCACTGTGGTGTGTGTCCAGTCGTAGCGTTTCACTACCTCCTTGGAGTGTTCAGAATCAGCACTGGGGATACAGCCACATCCACTCACTGAGGTCACTGTGGTGTGTGTCCAGTCGTAGTGTTTCACTACCTCCTTGGAGTGTTCAGAATCAGCCCTGGGGATACAGCCACATCCACTCACTGAGGTCACTGTGGTGTGTGTCCAGTCGTAGCGTTTCACTACCTCCTTGGAGTGTTCACAATCAGCCCTGGGGATACAGCCACATCCACTCACTGAGGTCACTGTGGTGTGTGTCCAGTCGTAGCGTTTCACTACCTCCTTGGAGTGTTCACAATCAGCCCTGGGGATACAGCCACATCCACTCACTGAGGTCACTGTGGTGTGTGTCCAGTCGTAGCGTTTCACTACCTCCTTGGAGTGTTCAGAATCAGCCCTGGGGATACAGCCACATCCACTCACTGAGGTCACTGTGGTGTGTGTCCAGTCGTAGCGTTTCACTACCTCCTTGGAGTGTTCAGAATCAGCCCTGGGGATACAGCCACATCCACTCACTGAGGTCACTGTGGTGTGTGTCCAGTCGTAGCGTTTCACTACCTCCTTGGAGTGTTCAGATTCAGCCCTGGGGATACAGCCACATCCACTCACTGAGGTCACTGTGGTGTGTGTCCAGTCGTAGCGTTTCACTACCTCCTTGGAGTGTTCAGATTCAGCCCTGGGGATACAGCCACATCCACTCACTGAGGTCACTGTGGTGTGTGTCCAGTCGTAGCGTTCACTACCTCCTTGGAGTGTTCAGAATCAGCACTGGGGATACAGCCACATCCACTCACTGAGGTCACTGTGGTGTGTGTCCAGTCGTAGCGTTTCACTACCTCCTTGGAGTGTTCAGAATCAGCCCTGGGGATACAGCCACATCCACTCACTGAGGTCACTGTGGTGTGTGTCCAGTCGTAGCGTTTCACTACCTCCTTGGAGTGTTCACAATCAGCCCTGGGGATACAGCCACATCCACTCACTGAGGTCACTGTGGTGTGTGTCCAGTCGTAGCGTTTCACTACCTCCTTGGAGTGTTCAGAATCAGCCCTGGGGATACAGCCACATCCACTCACTGAGGTCACTGTGGTGTGTGTCCAGTCGTAGCGTTTCACTACCTCCTTGGAGTGTTCAGAATCAGCCCTGGGGATACAGCCACATCCACTCACTGAGGTCACTGTGGTGTGTGTCCAGTCGTAGCGTTTCACTACCTCCTTGGAGTGTTCAGAATCAGCCCTGGGGATACAGCCACATCCACTCACTGAGGTCACTGTGGTGTGTGTCCAGTCGTAGTGTTTCACTACCTCCTTGGAGTGTTCAGAATCAGCCCTGGGGATACAGCCACATCCACTCACTGAGGTCACTGTGGTGTGTGTCCAGTCGTAGCGTTCACTACCTCCTTGGAGTGTTCAGAATCAGCCCTGGGGATACAGCCACATCCACTCACTGAGGTCACTGTGGTGTGTGTCCAGTCGTAGCGTTTCACTACCTCCTTGGAGTGTTCACAATCAGCCCTGGGGATACAGCCACATCCACTCACTGAGGTCACTGTGGTGTGTGTCCAGTCGTAGTGTTTCACTACCTCCTTGGAGTGTTCAGAATCAGCCCTGGGGATACAGCCACATCCACTCACTGAGGTCACTGTGGTGTGTGTCCAGTCGTAGCGTTTCACTACCTCCTTGGAGTGTTCAGAATCAGCCCTGGGGATACAGCCACATCCACTCACTGAGGTCACTGTGGTGTGTGTCCAGTCGTAGCGTTTCACTACCTCCTTGGAGTGTTCAGAATCAGCCCTGGGGATACAGCCACATCCACTCACTGAGGTCACTGTGGTGTGTGTCCAGTCGTAGTGTTTCACTACCTCCTTGGAGTGTTCAGAATCAGCCCTGGGGATACAGCCACATCCACTCACTGAGGTCACTGTGGTGTGTGTCCAGTCGTAGCGTTTCACTACCTCCTTGGAGTGTTCAGAATCAGCCCTGGGGATACAGCCACATCCACTCACTGAGGTCACTGTGGTGTGTGTCCAGTCGTAGCGTTTCACTACCTCCTTGGAGTGTTCAGAATCAGCCCTGGGGATACAGCCACATCCACTCACTGAGGTCACTGTGGTGTGTGTCCAGTCGTAGCGTTTCACTACCTCCTTGGAGTGTTCAGAATCAGCACTGGGGATACAGCCACATCCACTCACTGAGGTCACTGTGGTGTGTGTCCAGTCGTAGCGTTTCACTACCTCCTTGGAGTGTTCAGAATCAGCCCTGGGGATACAGCCACATCCACTCACTGAGGTCACTGTGGTGTGTGTCCAGTCGTAGCGTTTCACTACCTCCTTGGAGTGTTCAGATTCAGCCCTGGGGATACAGCCACATCCACTCACTGAGGTCACTGTGGTGTGTGTCCAGTCGTAGTGTTTCACTACCTCCTTGGAGTGTTCAGAATCAGCCCTGGGGATACAGCCACATCCACTCACTGAGGTCACTGTGGTGTGTGTCCAGTCGTAGCGTTTCACTACCTCCTTGGAGTGTTCACAATCAGCCCTGGGGATACAGCCACATCCACTCACTGAGGTCACTGTGGTGTGTGTCCAGTCGTAACGTTTCACTACCTCCTTGGAGTGTTCAGAATCAGCCCTGGGGATACAGCCACATCCACTCACTGAGGTCACTGTGGTGTGTGTCCAGTCGTAGCGTTTCACTACCTCCTTGGAGTGTTCACAATCAGCCCTGGGGATACAGCCACATCCACTCACTGAGGTCACTGTGGTGTGTGTCCAGTCGTAGCGTTTCACTACCTCCTTGGAGTGTTCAGATTCAGCCCTGGGGATACAGCCACATCCACTCACTGAGGTCACTGTGGTGTGTGTCCAGTCGTAGCGTTTCACTACCTCCTTGGAGTGTTCAGAATCAGCCCTGGGGATACAGCCACATCCACTCACTGAGGTCACTGTGGTGTGTGTCCAGTCGTAACGTTTCACTACCTCCTTGGAGTGTTCAGAATCAGCCCTGGGGATACAGCCACATCCACTCACTGAGGTCACTGTGGTGTGTGTCCAGTCGTAGCGTTTCACTACCTCCTTGGAGTGTTCACAATCAGCCCTGGGGATACAGCCACATCCACTCACTGAGGTCACTGTGGTGTGTGTCCAGTCGTAGCGTTTCACTACCTCCTTGGAGTGTTCAGAATCAGCCCTGGGGATACAGCCACATCCACTCACTGAGGTCACTGTGGTGTGTGTCCAGTCGTAGCGTTTCACTACCTCCTTGGAGTGTTCACAATCAGCCCTGGGGATACAGCCACATCCACTCACTGAGGTCACTGTGGTGTGTGTCCAGTCGTAACGTTTCACTACCTCCTTGGAGTGTTCAGAATCAGCCCTGGGGATACAGCCACATCCACTCACTGAGGTCACTGTGGTGTGTGTCCAGTCGTAGCGTTTCACTACCTCCTTGGAGTGTTCAGAATCAGCCCTGGGGATACAGCCACATCCACTCACTGAGGTCACTGTGGTGTGTGTCCAGTCGTAGCGTTTCACTACCTCCTTGGAGTGTTCAGAATCAGCCCTGGGGATACAGCCACATCCACTCACTGAGGTCACTGTGGTGTGTGTCCAGTCGTAGCGTTTCACTACCTCCTTGGAGTGTTCAGAATCAGCCCTGGGGATACAGCCACATCCACTCACTGAGGTCACTGTGGTGTGTGTCCAGTCGTAGCGTTCACTACCTCCTTGGAGTGTTCAGAATCAGCCCTGGGGATACAGCCACATCCACTCACTGAGGTCACTGTGGTGTGTGTCCAGTCGTAGCGTTTCACTACCTCCTTGGAGTGTTCACAATCAGCCCTGGGGATACAGCCACATCCACTCACTGAGGTCACTGTGGTGTGTGTCCAGTCGTAGCGTTTCACTACCTCCTTGGAGTGTTCAGAATCAGCCCTGGGGATACAGCCACATCGACTCACTGAGGTCACTGTGGTGTGTGTCCAGTCGTAGCGTTTCACTACCTCCTTGGAGTGTTCAGATTCAGCCCTGGGGATACAGCCACATCCACTCACTGAGGTCACTGTGGTGTGTGTCCAGTCGTAGTGTTTCACTACCTCCTTGGAGTGTTCAGAATCAGCCCTGGGGATACAGCCACATCCACTCACTGAGGTCACTGTGGTGTGTGTCCAGTCGTAGCGTTTCACTACCTCCTTGGAGTGTTCAGAAGCAGCCCTGGGGATACAGCCACATCCACTCACTGAGGTCACTGTGGTGTGTGTCCAGTCGTAGCGTTTCACTACCTCCTTGGAGTGTTCAGAAGCAGCCCTGGGGATACAGCCACATCCACTCACTGAGGTCACTGTGGTGTGTGTCCAGTCGTAGCGTTTCACTACCTCCTTGGAGTGTTCACAATCAGCCCTGGGGATACAGCCACATCCACTCACTGAGGTCACTGTGGTGTGTGTCCAGTCGTAGTGTTTCACTACCTCCTTGGAGTGTTCACAATCAGCCCTGGGGATACAGCCACATCCACTCACTGAGGTCACTGTGGTGTGTGTCCAGTCGTAGCGTTTCACTACCTCCTTGGAGTGTTCACAATCAGCCCTGGGGATACAGCCACATCCACTCACTGAGGTCACTGTGGTGTGTGTCCAGTCGTAGCGTTTCACTACCTCCTTGGAGTGTTCAGAATCAGCCCTGGGGATACAGCCACATCCACTCACTGAGGTCACTGTGGTGTGTGTCCAGTCGTAGCGTTCACTACCTCCTTGGAGTGTTCACAATCAGCCCTGGGGATACAGCCACATCCACTCACTTAGGTCACTGTGGTGTGTGTCCAGTCGTAACGTTTCACTACCTCCTTGGAGTGTTCAGAATCAGCCCTGGGGATACAGCCACATCCACTCACTGAGGTCACTGTGGTGTGTGTCCAGTCGTAGCGTTTCACTACCTCCTTGGAGTGTTCAGAATCAGCCCTGGGGATACAGCCACATCCACTCACTGAGGTCACTGTGGTGTGTGTCCAGTCGTAGCGTTTCACTACCTCCTTGGAGTGTTCAGAATCAGCCCTGGGGATACAGCCACATCCACTCACTGAGGTCACTGTGGTGTGTGTCCAGTCGTAGCGTTTCACTACCTCCTTGGAGTGTTCAGAATCAGCCCTGGGGATACATTCACATCCACTCACTGAGGTCACTGTGGTGTGTGTCCAGTCGTAGCGTTTCACTACCTCCTTGGAGTGTTCAGAATCAGCCCTGGGGATACAGCCACATCCACTCACTGAGGTCACTGTGGTGTGTGTCCAGTCGTAGCGTTTCACTACCTCCTTGGAGTGTTCAGAATCAGCCCTGGGGATACAGCCACATCCACTCACTGAGGTCACTGTGGTGTGTGTCCAGTCGTAGCGTTTCACTACCTCCTTGGAGTGTTCAGAATCAGCCCTGGGGATACAGCCACATCGACTCACTGAGGTCACTGTGGTGTGTGTCCAGTCGTAGCGTTTCACTACCTCCTTGGAGTGTTCAGATTCAGCCCTGGGGATACAGCCACATCCACTCACTGAGGTCACTGTGGTGTGTGTCCAGTCGTAGTGTTTCACTACCTCCTTGGAGTGTTCAGAATCAGCCCTGGGGATACAGCCACATCCACTCACTGAGGTCACTGTGGTGTGTGTCCAGTCGTAGCGTTTCACTACCTCCTTGGAGTGTTCAGAAGCAGCCCTGGGGATACAGCCACATCCACTCACTGAGGTCACTGTGGTGTGTGTCCAGTCGTAGCGTTTCACTACCTCCTTGGAGTGTTCAGAAGCAGCCCTGGGGATACAGCCACATCCACTCACTGAGGTCACTGTGGTGTGTGTCCAGTCGTAGCGTTTCACTACCTCCTTGGAGTGTTCAGAATCAGCCCTGGGGATACAGCCACATCCACTCACTGAGGTCACTGTGGTGTGTGTCCAGTCGTAGCGTTTCACTACCTCCTTGGAGTGTTCACAATCAGCCCTGGGGATACAGCCACATCCACTCACTGAGGTCACTGTGGTGTGTGTCCAGTCGTAGTGTTTCACTACCTCCTTGGAGTGTTCACAATCAGCCCTGGGGATACAGCCACATCCACTCACTGAGGTCACTGTGGTGTGTGTCCAGTCGTAGCGTTTCACTACCTCCTTGGAGTGTTCAGAATCAGCCCTGGGGATACAGCCACATCCACTCACTGAGGTCACTGTGGTGTGTGTCCAGTCGTAGCGTTTCACTACCTCCTTGGAGTGTTCAGATTCAGCCCTGGGGATACAGCCACATCCACTCACTGAGGTCACTGTGGTGTGTGTCCAGTCGTAGCGTTTCACTACCTCCTTGGAGTGTTCAGAATCAGCCCTGGGGATACAGCCACATCCACTCACTGAGGTCACTGTGGTGTGTGTCCAGTCGTAGCGTTTCACTACCTCCTTGGAGTGTTCACAATCAGCCCTGGGGATACAGCCACATCCACTCACTGAGGTCACTGTGGTGTGTGTCCAGTCGTAGCGTTTCACTACCTCCTTGGAGTGTTCAGAATCAGCACTGGGGATACAGCCACATCCACTCACTGAGGTCACTGTGGTGTGTGTCCAGTCGTAGCGTTCACTACCTCCTTGGAGTGTTCAGAATCAGCCCTGGGGATACAGCCACATCCACTCACTGAGGTCACTGTGGTGTGTGTCCAGTCGTAGCGTTTCACTACCTCCTTGGAGTGTTCAGAATCAGCCCTGGGGATACAGCCACATCCACTCACTGAGGTCACTGTGGTGTGTGTCCAGTCGTAGCGTTCACTACCTCCTTGGAGTGTTCACAATCAGCCCTGGGGATACAGCCACATCCACTCACTGAGGTAACTGTGGTGTGTGTCCAGTCGTAGCGTTTCACTACCTCCTTGGAGTGTTCAGAATCAGCCCTGGGGATACAGCCACATCCACTCACTGAGGTCACTGTGGTGTGTGTCCAGTCGTAGCGTTTCACTACCTCCTTGGAGTGTTCAGAATCAGCCCTGGGGATACAGCCACATCCACTCACTGAGGTCACTGTGGTGTGTGTCCAGTCGTAGCGTTTCACTACCTCCTTGGAGTGTTCAGAATCAGCCCTGGGGATACAGCCACATCCACTCACTGAGGTCACTGTGGTGTGTGTCCAGTCGTAGCGTTTCACTACCTCCTTGGAGTGTTCAGAATCAGCCCTGGGGATACAGCCACATCCACTCACTGAGGTCACTGTGGTGTGTGTCCAGTCGTAGCGTTTCACTACCTCCTTGGAGTGTTCACAATCAGCCCTGGGGATACAGCCACATCCACTCACTGAGGTCACTGTGGTGTGTGTCCAGTCGTAGCGTTTCACTACCTCCTTGGAGTGTTCAGAATCAGCCCTGGGGATACAGCCACATCCACTCACTGAGGTCACTGTGGTGTGTGTCCAGTCGTAGCGTTTCACTACCTCCTTGGAGTGTTCAGAATCAGCCCTGGGGATACAGCCACATCCACTCACTGAGGTCACTGTGGTGTGTGTCCAGTCGTAGCGTTTCACTACCTCCTTGGAGTGTTCACAATCAGCCCTGGGGATACAGCCACATCCACTCACTGAGGTCACTGTGGTGTGTGTCCAGTCGTAGCGTTTCACTACCTCCTTGGAGTGTTCAGAATCAGCCCTGGGGATACAGCCACATCCACTCACTGAGGTCACTGTGGTGTGTGTCCAGTCGTAGCGTTTCACTACCTCCTTGGAGTGTTCAGAATCAGCCCTGGGGATACAGCCACATCCACTCACTGAGGTCACTGTGGTGTGTGTCCAGTCGTAGCGTTTCACTACCTCCTTGGAGTGTTCACAATCAGCCCTGGGGATACAGCCACATCCACTCACTGAGGTCACTGTGGTGTGTGTCCAGTCGTAGCGTTTCACTACCTCCTTGGAGTGTTCACAATCAGCCCTGGGGATACAGCCACATCCACTCACTGAGGTCACTGTGGTGTGTGTCCAGTCGTAGCGTTTCACTACCTCCTTGGAGTGTTCACAATCAGCCCTGGGGATACAGCCACATCCACTCACTGAGGTCACTGTGGTGTGTGTCCAGTCGTAGCGTTTCACTACCTCCTTGGAGTGTTCAGATTCAGCCCTGGGGATACAGCCACATCCACTCACTGAGGTCACTGTGGTGTGTGTCCAGTCGTAGCGTTCACTACCTCCTTGGAGTGTTCAGAATCAGCCCTGGGGATACAGCCACATCCACTCACTGAGGTCACTGTGGTGTGTGTCCAGTCGTAGCGTTTCACTACCTCCTTGGAGTGTTCACAATCAGCCCTGGGGATACAGCCACATCCACTCACTGAGGTCACTGTGGTGTGTGTCCAGTCGTAGCGTTCACTACCTCCTTGGAGTGTTCAGAATCAGCCCTGGGGATACAGCCACATCCACTCACTGAGGTCACTGTGGTGTGTGTCCAGTCGTAGCGTTTCACTACCTCCTTGGAGTGTTCAGAATCAGCACTGGGGATACAGCCACATCCACTCACTGAGGTCACTGTGGTGTGTGTCCAGTCGTAGTGTTTCACTACCTCCTTGGAGTGTTCAGAATCAGCCCTGGGGATACAGCCACATCCACTCACTGAGGTCACTGTGGTGTGTGTCCAGTCGTAGCGTTTCACTACCTCCTTGGAGTGTTCAGAATCAGCCCTGGGGATACAGCCACATCCACTCACTGAGGTCACTGTGGTGTGTGTCCAGTCGTAGTGTTTCACTACCTCCTTGGAGTGTTCAAAATCAGCCATGGGGATACAGCCACATCCACTCACTGAGGTCACTGTGGTGTGTGTCCAGTCGTAGCGTTTCACTACCTCCTTGGAGTGTTCAGAATCAGCCCTGGGGATACAGCCACATCCACTCACTGAGGTCACTGTGGTGTGTGTCCAGTCGTAGCGTTTCACTACCTCCTTGGAGTGTTCAGAATCAGCCCTGGGGATACAGCCACATCCACTCACTGAGGTCACTGTGGTGTGTGTCCAGTCGTAGCGTTTCACTACCTCCTTGGAGTGTTCAGAATCAGCCCTGGGGATACAGCCACATCCACTCACTGAGGTCACTGTGGTGTGTGTCCAGTCGTAGCGTTTCACTACCTCCTTGGAGTGTTCAGAATCAGCCCTGGGGATACAGCCACATCCACTCACTGAGGTCACTGTGGTGTGTGTCCAGTCGTAGCGTTTCACTACCTCCTTGGAGTGTTCAGAATCAGCCCTGGGGATACAGCCACATCCACTCACTGAGGTCACTGTGGTGTGTGTCCAGTCGTAGCGTTTCACTACCTCCTTGGAGTGTTCACAATCAGCCCTGGGGATACAGCCACATCCACTCACTGAGGTCACTGTGGTGTGTGTCCAGTCGTAGCGTTTCACTACCTCCTTGGAGTGTTCAGAATCAGCCCTGGGGATACAGCCACATCCACTCACTGAGGTCACTGTGGTGTGTGTCCAGTCGTAGCGTTTCACTACCTCCTTGGAGTGTTCAGAATCAGCACTGGGGATACAGCCACATCCACTCACTGAGGTCACTGTGGTGTGTGTCCAGTCGTAGTGTTTCACTACCTCCTTGGAGTGTTCACAATCAGCCCTGGGGATACAGCCACATCCACTCACTGAGGTCACTGTGGTGTGTGTCCAGTCGTAGCGTTTCACTACCTCCTTGGAGTGTTCAGAAGCAGCCCTGGGGATACAGCCACATCCACTCACTGAGGTCACTGTGGTGTGTGTCCAGTCGTAGCGTTTCACTACCTCCTTGGAGTGTTCAGAATCAGCCCTGGGGATACAGCCACATCCACTCACTGAGGTCACTGTGGTGTGTGTCCAGTCGTAGCGTTTCACTACCTCCTTGGAGTGTTCACAATCAGCCCTGGGGATACAGCCACATCCACTCACTGAGGTCACTGTGGTGTGTGTCCAGTCGTAGCGTTTCACTACCTCCTTGGAGTGTTCAGAATCAGCCCTGGGGATACAGCCACATCCACTCACTGAGGTCACTGTGGTGTGTGTCCAGTCGTAGCGTTTCACTACCTCCTTGGAGTGTTCAGAATCAGCCCTGGGGATACAGCCACATCCACTCACTGAGGTCACTGTGGTGTGTGTCCAGTCGTAGTGTTTCACTACCTCCTTGGAGTGTTCAAAATCAGCCATGGGGATACAGCCACATCCACTCACTGAGGTCACTGTGGTGTGTGTCCAGTCGTAGCGTTTCACTACCTCCTTGGAGTGTTCAGAATCAGCCCTGGGGATACAGCCACATCCACTCACTGAGGTCACTGTGGTGTGTGTCCAGTCGTAGCGTTTCACTACCTCCTTGGAGTGTTCAGAATCAGCCCTGGGGATACAGCCACATCCACTCACTGAGGTCACTGTGGTGTGTGTCCAGTCGTAGCGTTTCACTACCTCCTTGGAGTGTTCAGAATCAGCCCTGGGGATACAGCCACATCCACTCACTGAGGTCACTGTGGTGTGTGTCCAGTCGTAGCGTTTCACTACCTCCTTGGAGTGTTCAGAATCAGCCCTGGGGATACAGCCACATCCACTCACTGAGGTCACTGTGGTGTGTGTCCAGTCGTAGCGTTTCACTACCTCCTTGGAGTGTTCAGAATCAGCCCTGGGGATACAGCCACATCCACTCACTGAGGTCACTGTGGTGTGTGTCCAGTCGTAGCGTTTCACTACCTCCTTGGAGTGTTCACAATCAGCCCTGGGGATACAGCCACATCCACTCACTGAGGTCACTGTGGTGTGTGTCCAGTCGTAGCGTTTCACTACCTCCTTGGAGTGTTCAGAATCAGCCCTGGGGATACAGCCACATCCACTCACTGAGGTCACTGTGGTGTGTGTCCAGTCGTAGCGTTCACTACCTCCTTGGAGTGTTCAGAATCAGCCCTGGGGATACAGCCACATCCACTCACTGAGGTCACTGTGGTGTGTGTCCAGTCGTAGCGTTCACTACCTCCTTGGAGTGTTCAGAATCAGCCCTGGGGATACAGCCACATCCACTCACTGAGGTCACTGTGGTGTGTGTCCAGTCGTGGCGTTTCACTACCTCCTTGGAGTGTTCAGAATCAGCCCTGGGGATACAGCCACATCCACTCACTGAGGTCACTGTGGTGTGTGTCCAGTCGTAGCGTTTCACTACCTCCTTGGAGTGTTCAGAATCAGCCCTGGGGATACAGCCACATCCACTCACTGAGGTCACTGTGGTGTGTGTCCAGTCGTAAGCGTTTCACTACCTCCTTGGAGTGTTCAGAATCAGCCCTGGGGATACAGCCACATCCACTCACTGAGGTCACTGTGGTGTGTGTCCAGTCGTAGCGTTCACTACCTCCTTGGAGTGTTCACAATCAGCCCTGGGGATACAGCCACATCCACTCACTGAGGTCACTGTGGTGTGTGTCCAGTCGTAAGCGTTTCACTACCTCCTTGGAGTGTTCACAATCAGCCCTGGGGATACAGCCACATCCACTCACTGAGGTCACTGTGGTGTGTGTCCAGTCGTAGCGTTTCACTACCTCCTTGGAGTGTTCAGAATCAGCCCTGGGGATACAGCCACATCCACTCACTGAGGTCACTGTGGTGTGTGTCCAGTCGTAGCGTTTCACTACCTCCTTGGAGTGTTCACAATCAGCCCTGGGGATACAGCCACATCCACTCACTGAGGTCACTGTGGTGTGTGTCCAGTCGTAGCGTTTCACTACCTCCTTGGAGTGTTCACAATCAGCCCTGGGGATACAGCCACATCCACTCACTGAGGTCACTGTGGTGTGTGTCCAGTCGTAGCGTTCACTACCTCCTTGGAGTGTTCAGAATCAGCCCTGGGGATACAGCCACATCCACTCACTGAGGTCACTGTGGTGTGTGTCCAGTCGTAGCGTTTCACTACCTCCTTGGAGTGTTCAGAATCAGCCCTGGGGATACAGCCACATCCACTCACTGAGGTCACTGTGGTGTGTGTCCAGTCGTAGCGTTTCACTACCTCCTTGGAGTGTTCAGAATCAGCACTGGGGATACAGCCACATCCACTCACTGAGGTCACTGTGGTGTGTGTCCAGTCGTAGCGTTTCACTACCTCCTTGGAGTGTTCACAATCAGCCCTGGGGATACAGCCACATCCACTCACTGAGGTCACTGTGGTGTGTGTCCAGTCGTAGCGTTTCACTACCTCCTTGGAGTGTTCAGAATCAGCCCTGGGGATACAGCCACATCCACTCACTGAGGTCACTGTGGTGTGTGTCCAGTCGTAGCGTTTCACTACCTCCTTGGAGTGTTCACAATCAGCCCTGGGGATACAGCCACATCCACTCACTGAGGTCACTGTGGTGTGTGTCCAGTCGTAGCGTTTCACTACCTCCTTGGAGTGTTCACAATCAGCCCTGGGGATACAGCCACATCCACTCACTGAGGTCACTGTGGTGTGTGTCCAGTCGTAGCGTTTCACTACCTCCTTGGAGTGTTCAGAATCAGCCCTGGGGATACAGCCACATCCACTCACTGAGGTCACTGTGGTGTGTGTCCAGTCGTAGCGTTTCACTACCTCCTTGGAGTGTTCAGAATCAGCCCTGGGGATACAGCCACATCCACTCACTGAGGTCACTGTGGTGTGTGTCCAGTCGTAGCGTTTCACTACCTCCTTGGAGTGTTCACAATCAGCCCTGGGGATACAGCCACATCCACTCACTGAGGTCACTGTGGTGTGTGTCCAGTCGTAGCGTTTCACTACCTCCTTGGAGTGTTCACAATCAGCCCTGGGGATACAGCCACATCCACTCACTGAGGTCACTGTGGTGTGTGTCCAGTCGTAGCGTTTCACTACCTCCTTGGAGTGTTCAGAATCAGCCCTGGGGATACAGCCACATCCACTCACTGAGGTCACTGTGGTGTGTGTCCAGTCGTAGCGTTTCACTACCTCCTTGGAGTGTTCACAATCAGCCCTGGGGATACAGCCACATCCACTCACTGAGGTCACTGTGGTGTGTGTCCAGTCGTAGCGTTTCACTACCTCCTTGGAGTGTTCACAATCAGCCCTGGGGATACAGCCACATCCACTCACTGAGGTCACTGTGGTGTGTGTCCAGTCGTAGCGTTTCACTACCTCCTTGGAGTGTTCAGAATCAGCCCTGGGGATACAGCCACATCCACTCACTGAGGTCACTGTGGTGTGTGTCCAGTCGTAGCGTTTCACTACCTCCTTGGAGTGTTCAGATTCAGCCCTGGGGATACAGCCACATCCACTCACTGAGGTCACTGTGGTGTGTGTCCAGTCGTAGCGTTTCACTACCTCCTTGGAGTGTTCACAATCAGCCCTGGGGATACAGCCACATCCACTCACTGAGGTCACTGTGGTGTGTGTCCAGTCGTAGCGTTTCACTACCTCCTTGGAGTGTTCACAATCAGCCCTGGGGATACAGCCACATCCACTCACTGAGGTCACTGTGGTGTGTGTCCAGTCGTAAGCGTTTCACTACCTCCTTGGAGTGTTCAGATTCAGCCCTGGGGATACAGCCACATCCACTCACTGAGGTCACTGTGGTGTGTGTCCAGTCGTAGCGTTTCACTACCTCCTTGGAGTGTTCACAATCAGCCCTGGGGATACAGCCACATCCACTCACTGAGGTCACTGTGGTGTGTGTCCAGTCGTAGCGTTTCACTACCTCCTTGGAGTGTTCAGAAGCAGCCCTGGGGATACAGCCACATCCACTCACTGAGGTCACTGTGGTGTGTGTCCAGTCGTAGCGTTTCACTACCTCCTTGGAGTGTTCACAATCAGCCCTGGGGATACAGCCACATCCACTCACTGAGGTCACTGTGGTGTGTGTCCAGTCGTAGCGTTTCACTACCTCCTTGGAGTGTTCAGAATCAGCCCTGGGGATACAGCCACATCCACTCACTGAGGTCACTGTGGTGTGTGTCCAGTCGTAGCGTTTCACTACCTCCTTGGAGTGTTCACAATCAGCCCTGGGGATACAGCCACATCCACTCACTGAGGTCACTGTGGTGTGTGTCCAGTCGTAGCGTTTCACTACCTCCTTGGAGTGTTCAGAATCAGCCCTGGGGATACAGCCACATCCACTCACTGAGGTCACTGTGGTGTGTGTCCAGTCGTAGCGTTTCACTACCTCCTTGGAGTGTTCAGAATCAGCCCTGGGGATACAGCCACATCCACTCACTGAGGTCACTGTGGTGTGTGTCCAGTCGTAGCGTTTCACTACCTCCTTGGAGTGTTCACAATCAGCCATGGGGATACAGCCACATCCACTCACTGAGGTCACTGTGGTGTGTGTCCAGTCGTAGCGTTTCACTACCTCCTTGGAGTGTTCAGAATCAGCCCTGGGGATACAGCCACATCCACTCACTGAGGTCACTGTGGTGTGTGTCCAGTCGTAGCGTTTCACTACCTCCTTGGAGTGTTCAGAATCAGCCCTGGGGATACAGCCACATCCACTCACTGAGGTCACTGTGGTGTGTGTCCAGTCGTAGCGTTTCACTACCTCCTTGGAGTGTTCAGAATCAGCCCTGGGGATACAGCCACATCCACTCACTGAGGTCACTGTGGTGTGTGTCCAGTCGTAGCGTTTCACTACCTCCTTGGAGTGTTCAGAATCAGCCCTGGGGATACAGCCACATCCACTCACTGAGGTCACTGTGGTGTGTGTCCAGTCGTAGCGTTTCACTACCTCCTTGGAGTGTTCACAATCAGCCCTGGGGATACAGCCACATCCACTCACTGAGGTCACTGTGGTGTGTGTCCAGTCGTAGCGTTTCACTACCTCCTTGGAGTGTTCACAATCAGCCCTGGGGATACAGCCACATCCACTCACTGAGGTCACTGTGGTGTGTGTCCAGTCGTAGTGTTTCACTACCTCCTTGGAGTGTTCACAATCAGCCCTGGGGATACAGCCACATCCACTCACTGAGGTCACTGTGGTGTGTGTCCAGTCGTAGCGTTTCACTACCTCCTTGGAGTGTTCAGAATCAGCCCTGGGGATACAGCCACATCCACTCACTGAGGTCACTGTGGTGTGTGTCCAGTCGTAGCGTTTCACTACCTCCTTGGAGTGTTCAGAATCAGCCCTGGGGATACAGCCACATCCACTCACTGAGGTCACTGTGGTGTGTGTCCAGTCGTAGCGTTTCACTACCTCCTTGGAGTGTTCAGAATCAGCACTGGGGATACAGCCACATCCACTCACTGAGGTCACTGTGGTGTGTGTCCAGTCGTAGTGTTTCACTACCTCCTTGGAGTGTTCAGAATCAGCCCTGGGGATACAGCCACATCCACTCACTGAGGTCACTGTGGTGTGTGTCCAGTCGTAGCGTTTCACTACCTCCTTGGAGTGTTCACAATCAGCCCTGGGGATACAGCCACATCCACTCACTGAGGTCACTGTGGTGTGTGTCCAGTCGTAGCGTTTCACTACCTCCTTGGAGTGTTCAGAATCAGCCCTGGGGATACAGCCACATCCACTCACTGAGGTCACTGTGGTGTGTGTCCAGTCGTAGCGTTTCACTACCTCCTTGGAGTGTTCAGAATCAGCCCTGGGGATACAGCCACATCCACTCACTGAGGTCACTGTGGTGTGTGTCCAGTCGTAGCGTTTCACTACCTCCTTGGAGTGTTCAGAATCAGCCCTGGGGATACAGCCACATCCACTCACTGAGGTCACTGTGGTGTGTGTCCAGTCGTAGCGTTTCACTACCTCCTTGGAGTGTTCAGAATCAGCCCTGGGGATACAGCCACATCCACTCACTGAGGTCACTGTGGTGTGTGTCCAGTCGTAGTGTTTCACTACCTCCTTGGAGTGTTCAGAATCAGCCCTGGGGATACAGCCACATCCACTCACTGAGGTCACTGTGGTGTGTGTCCAGTCGTAGCGTTTCACTACCTCCTTGGAGTGTTCAGAATCAGCCCTGGGGATACAGCCACATCCACTCACTGAGGTCACTGTGGTGTGTGTCCAGTCGTAGCGTTTCACTACCTCCTTGGAGTGTTCAGAATCAGCCCTGGGGATACAGCCACATCCACTCACTGAGGTCACTGTGGTGTGTGTCCAGTCGTAGCGTTTCACTACCTCCTTGGAGTGTTCACAATCAGCCCTGGGGATACAGCCACATCCACTCACTGAGGTCACTGTGGTGTGTGTCCAGTCGTAGCGTTTCACTACCTCCTTGGAGTGTTCAGAATCAGCCCTGGGGATACAGCCACATCCACTCACTGAGGTCACTGTGGTGTGTGTCCAGTCGTAGCGTTTCACTACCTCCTTGGAGTGTTCAGATTCAGCCCTGGGGATACAGCCACATCCACTCACTGAGGTCACTGTGGTGTGTGTCCAGTCGTAGCGTTTCACTACCTCCTTGGAGTGTTCAGAATCAGCCCTGGGGATACAGCCACATCCACTCACTGAGGTCACTGTGGTGTGTGTCCAGTCGTAGCGTTTCACTACCTCCTTGGAGTGTTCACAATCAGCCCTGGGGATACAGCCACATCCACTCACTGAGGTCACTGTGGTGTGTGTCCAGTCGTAGCGTTTCACTACCTCCTTGGAGTGTTCAGAATCAGCCCTGGGGATACAGCCACATCCACTCACTGAGGTCACTGTGGTGTGTGTCCAGTCGTAGCGTTTCACTACCTCCTTGGAGTGTTCAGATTCAGCCCTGGGGATACAGCCACATCCACTCACTGAGGTCACTGTGGTGTGTGTCCAGTCGTAGCGTTTCACTACCTCCTTGGAGTGTTCACAATCAGCCCTGGGGATACAGCCACATCCACTCACTGAGGTCACTGTGGTGTGTGTCCAGTCGTAGCGTTTCACTACCTCCTTGGAGTGTTCAGATTCAGCCCTGGGGATACAGCCACATCCACTCACTGAGGTCACTGTGGTGTGTGTCCAGTCGTAGCGTTTCACTACCTCCTTGGAGTGTTCACAATCAGCCCTGGGGATACAGCCACATCCACTCACTGAGGTCACTGTGGTGTGTGTCCAGTCGTAGCGTTTCACTACCTCCTTGGAGTGTTCACAATCAGCCCTGGGGATACAGCCACATCCACTCACTGAGGTCACTGTGGTGTGTGTCCAGTCGTAGCGTTTCACTACCTCCTTGGAGTGTTCAGAATCAGCCCTGGGGATACAGCCACATCCACTCACTGAGGTCACTGTGGTGTGTGTCCAGTCGTAGCGTTTCACTACCTCCTTGGAGTGTTCACAATCAGCCCTGGGGATACAGCCACATCCACTCACTGAGGTCACTGTGGTGTGTGTCCAGTCGTAGCGTTTCACTACCTCCTTGGAGTGTTCAGAATCAGCCCTGGGGATACAGCCACATCCACTCACTGAGGTCACTGTGGTGTGTGTCCAGTCGTAGCGTTTCACTACCTCCTTGGAGTGTTCACAATCAGCCCTGGGGATACAGCCACATCCACTCACTGAGGTCACTGTGGTGTGTGTCCAGTCGTAGCGTTTCACTACCTCCTTGGAGTGTTCACAATCAGCCCTGGGGATACAGCCACATCCACTCACTGAGGTCACTGTGGTGTGTGTCCAGTCGTAGCGTTTCACTACCTCCTTGGAGTGTTCAGAATCAGCCCTGGGGATACAGCCACATCCACTCACTGAGGTCACTGTGGTGTGTGTCCAGTCGTAGCGTTTCACTACCTCCTTGGAGTGTTCACAATCAGCCCTGGGGATACAGCCACATCCACTCACTGAGGTCACTGTGGTGTGTGTCCAGTCGTAGCGTTTCACTACCTCCTTGGAGTGTTCACAATCAGCCCTGGGGATACAGCCACATCCACTCACTGAGGTCACTGTGGTGTGTGTCCAGTCGTAGCGTTTCACTACCTCCTTGGAGTGTTCAGAATCAGCACTGGGGATACAGCCACATCCACTCACTGAGGTCACTGTGGTGTGTGTCCAGTCGTAGCGTTTCACTACCTCCTTGGAGTGTTCAGAATCAGCCCTGGGGATACAGCCACATCCACTCACTGAGGTCACTGTGGTGTGTGTCCAGTCGTAGCGTTTCACTACCTCCTTGGAGTGTTCAGAATCAGCACTGGGGATACAGCCACATCCACTCACTGAGGTCACTGTGGTGTGTGTCCAGTCGTAGCGTTTCACTACCTCCTTGGAGTGTTCAGATTCAGCCCTGGGGATACAGCCACATCCACTCACTGAGGTCACTGTGGTGTGTGTCCAGTCGTAGCGTTTCACTACCTCCTTGGAGTGTTCAGATTCAGCCCTGGGGATACAGCCACATCCACTCACTGAGGTCACTGTGGTGTGTGTCCAGTCGTAGCGTTTCACTACCTCCTTGGAGTGTTCAGAATCAGCCCTGGGGATACAGCCACATCCACTCACTGAGGTCACTGTGGTGTGTGTCCAGTCGTAGCGTTTCACTACCTCCTTGGAGTGTTCAGAATCAGCCCTGGGGATACAGCCACATCCACTCACTGAGGTCACTGTGGTGTGTGTCCAGTCGTAGCGTTTCACTACCTCCTTGGAGTGTTCACAATCAGCCCTGGGGATACAGCCACATCCACTCACTGAGGTCACTGTGGTGTGTGTCCAGTCGTAGCGTTTCACTACCTCCTTGGAGTGTTCAGAATCAGCACTGGGGATACAGCCACATCCACTCACTGAGGTCACTGTGGTGTGTGTCCAGTCGTAGCGCCACCACCTCCTTGGAGTGTTCAGAATCAGCCCTGGGGATACAGCCACATCCACTCACTGAGGTCACTGTGGTGTGTGTCCAGTCGTAGCGTTTCACTACCTCCTTGGAGTGTTCAGAATCAGCCCTGGGGATACAGCCACATCCACTCACTGAGGTCACTGTGGTGTGTGTCCAGTCGTAGCTTTTCACTACCTCCTTGGAGTGTTCAGAATCAGCCATGGGGATACAGCCACATCCACTCACTGAGGTCACTGTGGTGTGTGTCCAGTCGTAGCGTTTCACTACCTCCTTGGAGTGTTCACAATCAGCCCTGGGGATACAGCCACATCCACTCACTGAGGTCACTGTGGTGTGTGTCCAGTCGTAGCGTTTCACTACCTCCTTGGAGTGTTCACAATCAGCCCTGGGGATACAGCCACATCCACTCACTGAGGTCACTGTGGTGTGTGTCCAGTCGTAGCGTTTCACTACCTCCTTGGAGTGTTCAGAATCAGCCCTGGGGATACAGCCACATCCACTCACTGAGGTCACTGTGGTGTGTGTCCAGTCGTAGCGTTTCACTACCTCCTTGGAGTGTTCAGAATCAGCACTGGGGATACAGCCACATCCACTCACTGAGGTCACTGTGGTGTGTGTCCAGTCGTAGCGTTTCACTACCTCCTTGGAGTGTTCAGATTCAGCCCTGGGGATACAGCCACATCCACTCACTGAGGTCACTGTGGTGTGTGTCCAGTCGTAGCGTTCCACTACCTCCTTGGAGTGTTCAGAATCAGCCCTGGGGATACAGCCACATCCACTCACTGAGGTCACTGTGGTGTGTGTCCAGTCGTAGCTTCACTACCTCCTTGGAGTGTTCACAATCAGCCCTGGGGATACAGCCACATCCACTCACTGAGGTCACTGTGGTGTGTGTCCAGTCGTAGCGTTTCACTACCTCCTTGGAGTGTTCAGAATCAGCCCTGGGGATACAGCCACATCCACTCACTGAGGTCACTGTGGTGTGTGTCCAGTCGTAGCGTTTCACTACCTCCTTGGAGTGTTCAGAATCAGCCCTGGGGATACAGCCACATCCACTCACTGAGGTCACTGTGGTGTGTGTCCAGTCGTAGCGTTTCACTACCTCCTTGGAGTGTTCACAATCAGCCCTGGGGATACAGCCACATCCACTCACTGAGGTCACTGTGGTGTGTGTCCAGTCGTAGCGTTCACTACCTCCTTGGAGTGTTCAGAATCAGCCCTGGGGATACAGCCACATCCACTCACTGAGGTCACTGTGGTGTGTGTCCAGTCGTAGCGTTTCACTACCTCCTTGGAGTGTTCAGAATCAGCCCTGGGGATACAGCCACATCCACTCACTGAGGTCACTGTGGTGTGTGTCCAGTCGTAGCGTTTCACTACCTCCTTGGAGTGTTCACAATCAGCCCTGGGGATACAGCCACATCCACTCACTGAGGTCACTGTGGTGTGTGTCCAGTCGTAGCGTTTCACTACCTCCTTGGAGTGTTCAGATTCAGCCCTGGGGATACAGCCACATCCACTCACTGAGGTCACTGTGGTGTGTGTCCAGTCGTAGCGTTCACTACCTCCTTGGAGTGTTCACAATCAGCCCTGGGGATACAGCCACATCCACTCACTGAGGTCACTGTGGTGTGTGTCCAGTCGTAGCGTTTCACTACCTCCTTGGAGTGTTCAGAATCAGCCCTGGGGATACAGCCACATCCACTCACTGAGGTCACTGTGGTGTGTGTCCAGTCGTAGCGTTTCACTACCTCCTTGGAGTGTTCACAATCAGCCCTGGGGATACAGCCACATCCACTCACTGAGGTCACTGTGGTGTGTGTCCAGTCGTAGCGTTTCACTACCTCCTTGGAGTGTTCAGAATCAGCCCTGGGGATACAGCCACATCCACTCACTGAGGTCACTGTGGTGTGTGTCCAGTCGTAGCGTTCACTACCTCCTTGGAGTGTTCACAATCAGCCCTGGGGATACAGCCACATCCACTCACTGAGGTCACTGTGGTGTGTGTCCAGTCGTAGCGTTTCACTACCTCCTTGGAGTGTTCAGATTCAGCCCTGGGGATACAGCCACATCCACTCACTGAGGTCACTGTGGTGTGTGTCCAGTCGTAGCGTTTCACTACCTCCTTGGAGTGTTCAGAATCAGCCCTGGGGATACAGCCACATCCACTCACTGAGGTCACTGTGGTGTGTGTCCAGTCGTAGCGTTTCACTACCTCCTTGGAGTGTTCAGAATCAGCCCTGGGGATACAGCCACATCCACTCACTGAGGTCACTGTGGTGTGTGTCCAGTCGTAGCGTTTCACTACCTCCTTGGAGTGTTCACAATCAGCCCTGGGGATACAGCCACATCCACTCACTGAGGTCACTGTGGTGTGTGTCCAGTCGTAGCGTTTCACTACCTCCTTGGAGTGTTCAGAATCAGCCCTGGGGATACAGCCACATCCACTCACTGAGGTCACTGTGGTGTGTGTCCAGTCGTAGCGTTTCACTACCTCCTTGGAGTGTTCAGAATCAGCCCTGGGGATACAGCCACATCCACTCACTGAGGTCACTGTGGTGTGTGTCCAGTCGTAGCGTTTCACTACCTCCTTGGAGTGTTCAGAATCAGCCCTGGGGATACAGCCACATCCACTCACTGAGGTCACTGTGGTGTGTGTCCAGTCGTAGCGTTTCACTACCTCCTTGGAGTGTTCAGAATCAGCCCTGGGGATACAGCCACATCCACTCACTGAGGTCACTGTGGTGTGTGTCCAGTCGTAGCGTTTCACTACCTCCTTGGAGTGTTCAGATTCAGCCCTGGGGATACAGCCACATCCACTCACTGAGGTCACTGTGGTGTGTGTCCAGTCGTAGCGTTTCACTACCTCCTTGGAGTGTTCAGAATCAGCCCTGGGGATACAGCCACATCCACTCACTGAGGTCACTGTGGTGTGTGTCCAGTCGTAGCGTTTCACTACCTCCTTGGAGTGTTCAGAATCAGCCCTGGGGATACAGCCACATCCACTCACTGAGGTCACTGTGGTGTGTGTCCAGTCGTAGCGTTCACTACCTCCTTGGAGTGTTCAGAATCAGCCCTGGGGATACAGCCACATCCACTCACTGAGGTCACTGTGGTGTGTGTCCAGTCGTAGCGTTTCACTACCTCCTTGGAGTGTTCAGAATCAGCCCTGGGGATACAGCCACATCCACTCACTGAGGTCACTGATTAGGACTAAACCATTTAAAATGCCACTGTTTTTTCTACTTCAACAGCATTTAGACAGTGAAGGTGGCTCGTGCATTATCACAGAGGTCTTATGATATGGGTTGTACCTGCTCTCTTGCCATTCCTGTGCACAGGCCACTTTCACAGAGTCATGCATGTTGTTGACCCTCTTGAGGGCATCGATGGCATTGAACTCAATGCCATAGCCGTCTGTGTGCTGGATGCGTAGAACGTTGTCCCCAAACAGCATCTCTGGGAGCGAGGGCATGTGCATCTCCTTCCCTAACCTGGGACCAAACTGTCTTGAAACCTGAACAACTAACCTCAATGCAGCTTAGTTGGTAAATTGACGAGATTTGAATGACTAAAAGTAAGTCTAAGTCGATAAACAAGGTACCCAATGTAGACTAAACCTTAAGTATTTGACACAAAATACTTGGAATAGCTTACCGTTCAATGTCCTTAGATTTCATAATGTGGGTTTTTGCAGCAGTGACTTTCCATGGTCCGAATGTGAAGTCTTGCTTACTGCTCTTAAACCCATGGGTCATCATGGCTGACAAATTGGCAAACATCAACTGTAAATACAGACACCAAACCCATCAGAGACAGAAGTAAAGGACGCCACGATAGCCTAGACAGCCAATAGTGGCCGCTAGATCTGCACTGTCTAGGATTCATGTGTATTCCTGGTATTACACTAGCGTCCCCGTGGACCGGCTGGTAAATAAAACATCCGTCATTGGGGCTTCATCATTTTCCTTACATCGCTTTAAAACGGTGAGCTGTTGGGTAAAAATGGTACAAATGTATAATGTAATGTGTAATGTAATGTGATGTTGTGTAATGTGATGTGTAATGTAATGTGTAATGTAATGTCCTAATAAAACACATTTTCCACCACTCTTATGCCCCACACGGATTTCCTTACGCTGCATTTGTAGTCTACTTGTGTGCTGCTATAGCCCCTTACTTTAGCTACTATCACGGAGTTCGCTAGATATTTTCATACAGAAACTGATAAAACACACAGGTGCTACATCAAGGTGACTAACAAAGATGAGGACCAGGAGCAAGAGAGGGAGTGCGATGATGTAGTGTCCACAACTAAAGAGAGGGAGTGGTAATGTAGTGTCCAAAACTAAAGAGAGGGAGTGCGATGATGTAGTGTCCACAACTAAAGAGAGGGAGTGGTAATGTAGTGTCCAAAACTAAAGAGAGGGAGTGCGATGATGTAGTGTCCACAACTAAAGAATCATTTTGGGATCGGAAAAGACACTTATCCCAAAAGCATGATGGTGTATTTACTACCGGCACATGCTAAAAGAAAAGAACGAGGTGGGTAGATAAGTGTGTCATTGGAGCAAAGTATTCCTAAACTAACAATCTAATCTCTTAAAACGATTTGTTCATTTTCGTTATATTATCTATACAATAGTCCCGGCATATTCCCACATTCAAGGAGCTTTCTGTTTTGATTGGGTTATTTTGCCTTAAAACCTTTAGACCTACCTATAGAAAAAAAGTAACTCTTTGTTCCTACCAGCATATTGTGTCGCACTCGCAAATGCTTCACAATGTATTTCTTTGTAGGCTATAGCCTTGAAAAAAATATAGCCTAAATAATGAGGCTCCCTGTCTGGCTCCTGACCTATTTAGAGTGTTTAATGTTGACATGTAGCTTATTTGAAATTATGTTCACTTCTTACATTCCCCTTTCCGTGTTTATTCAAATACTATTCATTGAAATCCATATAGGTAGTCACAAAAGTGGCTGTTGGTTAAATTGTGATTCTTAATGAAAAAAAAAAACTGAGCACCGAGAGGTTTTTAGCTGAGTGGTAGGAAAGGACACGAAGCGCACATCTCAGATGAGTAGGATTTCCAACTGCTCACATGCTCTGCCCAAGGCCTCTGCTTTGCTAGCACAGATGTCCTCCCTCCTGAAGCACACGTCCGCCCTCCTGAAGTGGGACACTTCATACCTAGCTATTACAACAGAACACAATTCCTAATGATTCTCAATACCCCATGAAAGTCGGTCATTAATAGTTACCACAACCACAAGTCAGACTTTGTGGGACTATCGCCCCGTAGCACTCACTTCCGTTATCATGAAGTGCTTTGAGAGACTAGTCAAGGATCATATCACCTCCACCCTACCGGACACCCTAGACCAACTTCAATTTGCTTACCGCCCCAATAGGTCCACACGCTGCCCTAACCCATCTGGACAAGAGGAATACCTATGTAAGAATGCTGTTCATCGATTACAGCTCAACATTTAACACCATAGTACCCTTCAAACTCATCTTTAAGCTCAAGACCCTGGGTCTCAACCCTGCCCTGTGCACCTGGGTCCTGGACTTTGATGGGCCACCCCCAGGTGGTGAGGGTAGAAAACAACATCTCCACCCTGCTGATCCTCAACATTGGGGCCCCACAAGGGTGCGTTCTCAGCCCTCTCCTGTACTCCCGGGTTCACCCATGTCTGTGTGGCCATGCAGGCCTCCAACTCATCATCAAGTTTGCAGAAGACACTACAGTGGTAAGCTTGATTACCAACAATGACGAGACGGCCTACAGGGAGGTGAGGGCCCTCGGAGTGTGGTGACAGGAAAATAACCTCACACACAATGTCAACAAAACAAAGGAGATGATGTCTCTGCGTACACATCACAGACAAACTGAATTGGTCCACCCACACATACAGCGTGGGGAAGAAGGTGCAACAGCGCCTCTTCAACCTCAGGAGGCTGAAGAAATTTGGCTTGTCACCAAAAACACTCACAAACTTTTACAATGCACAATCGAGAGCATCCTGTCAGGCTGTATCACCGCCTGGTACGGCAACTGCTCCGCCCACAACCGTAAGGCTCTCCAGAGGGTAGTGAGGTCTGCACAACGCATCACTGAGGGCAAACTACCTGCCCTCCAGGACACCTACAGGAAGGCCATAAAGATCATCAAGGACAACAACCACCCGAGCCACTGCCTGTTCACCCCGCTATCATCCAGAAGGCGAGGTCAGTACAGGTGCATCAAAGCTGGGACCGAGAGACTGAAAAACAGCTTCTATCTCAAGGCCATCAGACTGTTAAACAGCCATCACTAACATTGAGTGGCTGCTGCCAACATACTGACTCAAATCTCTAGCCACATAATAATTTAAAACTGGATGTAATAAATGTATCACTAGTTACTTTAAACAATGCCACTTTATGTTTACATACCCTACATTACTCATCTCATATGTATATACTGTACTCTATACCATCTACTGCATCTTGCCTATGCCGTTCGGCCATCGCTCGTCCATATGTACATATTCATTCCTTACACTTGTGTGTATTAGGTAGTTGTTGTGAAATTGTTAGATTACTTGTTAGATATTACTGCATGGTCGGAACTAGAAGCACAAGTATTGCGCTACACTCGCATTAACATCTGCTAACCATGTGTATGAGACCAATGAGACCAATACAATTTGATTTGATAAACCCTGCCTATTTCTACAATTTCTTACCCTTAACCACACTGCTGACCTTTGATTTTTGCTCCCAATTTAAGGTTAGGAAAACAAAAATGACCATGAACATCCCACCTACTTCTTTTTCAAGTCCTATACTTTTTTTTTATTATTACAAAATTCCCTATAAAAAACACGCCACTTCGATACAGCTACGACCGATGATCAGTATGTCTGACTGTAGGAGTGTTTTTGGAAAAAGTGTATTTTTGCTGATCCATGTGCTTTCAGGGTGGGTGAAAGCGGAGTTGGATGCTGTGGAATCAGTGAGGGTAACCAGAAGTGGTCTTGTGATAATAATTTGTTTCTGCTGGTCAGAGGGAGAAGGCGCTCCACATTAGAACGAATGGGGGCAAGAAATGTGAATTGTTTTGCACTCAAGAAAAGGGTGCCATTGAAAGGAGCGATTGATGGGGTAGCAGTAAATGTAAAAGTTGAGCAACTGAAGGGGAAGATTCCCAGTGTTTGTGATATTTTTCCCTTGGTGCGATGCACACAGGGTGGCGCAACAGAAGAGTCATTGTCTGTTCTTTTGAGTTTTGATGTTGAGTCTTTGCCCGACAAAGTGATGTTAGGATATATAAGTTGTACGAGCTTTTGTGCCAAATACATTACGTTGTTACAGGTGTCAAGCTTATGTGCATGTGGCAGCAGTGTGTAGGAGGAAGGTTCCTGTGTGTGAGAAGTGTTCAGAAGGGCATGAGACAAAGGACTGTGTAGCATTGGGGAAAGTAGTGGTATGTGTTAATTAAAGGGGTGCCCATTGCGCTGGGGATCAGAAGTGAGAGGCAGGTTGAGGTTTCCAGGGTTAGAGTAGAGCAGAAGTTGTCATATGCTGAGGAAGAAAGTAGAGGAAGATGGGTTAAGGGGGAGGAATCCTGAGAAGAGTGGTGTGAGTAGTAGATCTGTACCAGTACAGAGCAATAGGCCAACAAGTGATATGTTTCAGTAAGATTGGATTTTTAGCAATGGCTATCAACTGTACTGCAGGGATGGAAGTAAGTCGCAGAATTTGTAGGTTGTGGTGGCAGCTGCAGAGAGGGATTTGGGTGTGTGAGACTTCAGAAGCATTACAGGGTGTGTTAAGTGGTGGTGTCCCATCCCTTCAGGTTGTTGGCCTGAAGTAGGACGAAATAGATTTAAATAGTGGACTAGGGTAGTGTTCTTTTTTAAAATAAAAAATAAAATCCTTTTAAAATAAAGTGAGTTTTACAGTCTAGTAGGTGGAGGTAATGCAACATTTATTGAATAACAATTGCCATTAAACCTCATCAAAGAAGAACAGCTACGACCGAAAGTTATTTTTGAGCAGATTATAAATTACGCAGCAGGTTAAGATAATTAAACAAGCAGGTTCGAAGAATTGGGTTAAGATTAGGGAAAACCCACCCATCCATACTACTCTGGACGGCTCTGACTTAGAATACGTGGATAAAGACAAATATCTAGGTGTCTGGCTAGATTGTAAACTCTCCTTCCAGACTCACAATAAGCATCTCCAATCAAAAATAAAATCTAGAATTGGCTTCCTATTTCACAACAAAGCTTCCTTCACTCATGCTGCCAAACATACCCTCGTAAAACTGACCATCCTACCGATCCTTGAGTTCGGCAATGTCATCTATAAAATAGCCTCCAACACTCTACTCAGAAAACTGGATGTAGTCACAGTGCCATCCGTTTTGCCACCAAAGCCCCATACACTACTCACCACTGCGACCTGTACACTCTCATTGCCTGGCCCTCGCTTCATACTCGTCGCCAAGCCCACTGGCTACAGGTTATCTACAAGTCTCTGCTAGATAAAGCCACGCCCTATTTCAGCTCTCTGGTCACCATAGCAGCACCCACTCGTAGCACGCACTTCAGCAGGTATATCTCACTGGTCACCCCCAAAGCCAATTCCTCCTTTGGTCATCTTTCCTTCCAGTTCTCTGCTGCCACTGACTGGAATGAACTGCAAAAATCACTGAAGCTGGAGATTCCCATCTCCCTCACTAGCTTTAAGAACCAGCTGTCAGGGCAGCTCACAGATCACTGCACCTGTTCATAGCCCATCTATCTACCTCATCCCCATACTGTATTTATTTTGCTCCTTTTGCACCACAGTATCTCTACTTGAGCATCCATTTTTTGCACATCTACCATTCCATAATTGCCATATTGTAATTACTTCGCCACCATGGCCTATTTATTGCCTTAACTCCCTTATTTGACCTAATTTGCACTAACTGTATATAGACTTTGTTTTCTACTGTATTATTGACTGTATGTTTTGTTCCTTCCATGTGTAACTCTGTGTTGTTGTATGTGTCGAACTGCTATGCTTTATCTTGGCCAGGATGCAGTTGCAAATGATAACTTGTTCTCAACTAGCTTACCTGGTTAAATAAAGGTAAAAAAAACAGAAGAAAAAAACTGGAAGTAGGCGGGGCTCATCATAGCGGCGAACGTCTAACTTCTAGCTATTGCAAAATTCAACGCTATATAAAAGAAGCAGCAGGTAGCTGACAAACGGGCACGGATGTGTATTCAAAAGGAGTAGCAAACAACCATGCAATAACTTGATCAAGCATCCCACAAACGTATTTATCTGGCTGGCTAACACTAGCTGCGCCTCCGGCTTGTTTTGTGACAAGCTGGCTTGCTCACCATCACCATCTAAGCTTGTTATCTTAACTTCAGTACTAATTGATAGCCATCCCAAATGAATAACCTACTGAAAAGACAGATAATTGAAATTAAAATCAGATATTACATTACACAACTCACTCCAGTATTTTGATCGTCAGATAACGTCCATGAAGGAGAGCTTCACAGAAATGCTTCCGACGTACTTTTCATTCTTGTATTATATGGTTCCGCATCATTTAGCCATATACATGCTGCTTTGTAAGACAAGTCCCAAAAATGAATTGAACAAAATAAAATGCTTAAGAAAATATTATCTTAGAAATGTTTTCATATGTATTTATTTTTTATTTGAAGTGTATGGCAGTTTTACTTTTTATATGTTGTGGTGATATTCTGCGCTGTCACCCAGACATAAGAGAGAGAAGATGACTGGTATCAATGACATAATCAGAGGCATTACAGTCAAGTGTTCCAAAATGGTAGTTGTGAGAATGTCCTAAGTAATTGATCGCACCCTAGGATTTGGTACAGTGGATGGTACTGTCTATGGCCCTGATTGGTACAGTACAGCTTGCTCGCTTTAATTAATTTATTTATTTAACTAGGCAAGTCAGTTAAGAACAAATTCTTGTATACAATGACAGCCTACACGGGCAAAACCCGGACGATGCTGGGCCAATTGTGCACTGCCCTATGGGCCTCCCAATAACAGCCGGTTGTGATTCAGCCTGGATTCGAATGAGGGTGTCTGTCGTGACACCTCAAGTACTGAGATGCAGTGACTTTAGACAGCTGCGCCATTCTGGAGCCCCTTGTCTATGTATGTATGGCAGTGGAGAGAGGGATTGAATTATGGTCTCCCAGTTTTGAGTAGACATGGGGCTGCTCAGTCCCAGGGGATACACTGAGGCCAGTTTCTTGGGACGTTCCCAAGAGGAGAAAGATAAAGAACTAGAAAACAGTACATGTGACATTCATAAACTGAACAAAATGCATTTGTTTGGGACAAAAAATCACAAATAAGTCCCCTACAAAAAGCCTGACCCATAACCTACGTTATATGTTTATGACTCGTACTGTAGTTGGAAATGTGCGATAACAGTGAAGGTTTTATTAAAATTGTACTGTTTTCTAATGCATTCTAATCAAATCAGTGTATTAGTCACATGCTTACTTAACCCTAACCAGCAATGCAGTTTAAAAATAAGAGTATTTAAAGAGCAGCTGTAAAATAACAATAACCAGACTATATACAGGGGTACCGGTACAGAGTGAATGTGTGGGGGCACCAGTTAGTCGAGGTAATTGAGTTAATATGTACATGTAGGTAGAGTTATTAAAGAAACTATGCATAGATAATAACAGAGAGTAGCAGCGGTGTAAAATAGGTGGTGGAGGGGGGGGCAATGCAAATCATCTGGGTAGCAATTTGACTAGATGATCTGAGGACCCATGCCAAACCTTTTGAGTCTCCTGAGGGGGAATGGGTTTTGTCATGCCCTCTTAACAATTATCTTGGTATGCCTGGACCATGTTTGTTTGATGGTGATGTGGATACCAAGGAACTTGAAGCTCTCAACCTGCTCCACTGCAGCCCTGTCGATGAGAATGGGGGCATGCTCGGTCCTCGTTTTCCTGAAGTACACAACCATCTCCTTTGTCTTGATCACATTGAGGGAGAGGTTGTTGTCCTGGCACCACACAGCCAGGTCTCTGACCTCCTCCCTATAGGCTGTCTCGTCATTGTCGGTGACATGGCCTACCACTGTTGTGTCATCGGCAAACTTAATGATGGTGTTGGAGTTATACCTGGCCGTGCAGTCATGAGTGAACAGGGAGTACAGGAGGGGACTGCGCATGCACCCCTGAGGGGCCCATGTGTTCAGGATCAGCGTGGCAGATATGTTGTTACCTACCCTGACCACCTGGGGGCAGCCAGTCAGGAAGTCCAGGATCTAGTTGTAGAGGGATGTGTTTAGTTCCAGGGTCCTGAGCTTATTAATAAAATTTGAGTGCACTATGGTGTTGCGCTGTAGTCAAATGAATAGCAGTCTCACATAGGTGTTTATTTTGTCCAGGTGGGAAAAGGCAGTGTGGAGTGCAATCTGTGGATCTGTTGGGGCAGTATGCTAATTGGAGTGGGTCTGGGGTTTCTGGGATAATGTGTTGATGTGAGCTATGACCAGCCATTCAAAGCACTTCATGTCTACAAACACGAGTTCTACGGGTCGGTAGTCATTTAGGCAGGTTACCTTAGTGTTGTTGGGCACAGGGACTATGGTGGTCAGCTTAAAACATGTTGCCATTATAGACTCGGATTGGGAGAGGTTGAAAATGTCAGTGAAGACACTTGCCAGTTGGTCAGTGCATGCTCGCAGCACATGTCCTGGTAATCCGTCTGGCCCTGCGGCCTTGTGAATGTTGACCTGTTTAAAGGTCTTACTCACATCGGCTGTGGAGAGCGTGATCACACAGTCGTTCGGAAAACCTGGTGCTCTCATGAATGTTCAGTGTTATTTACCTCGAAGCGAGCATAGAAGGCATTTAGCTCGTCTGGTAGCCTACTGTCACTGGGCAGCTCTCGGCTGTGCTTCCCTTTGTAGTCTGTAATAGTTTGCAAGCCCTGTCACATCCGACGAGCATCGGAGCTGGTGTAGTACGATTCGATCTTAGTCCTGTATTGACGCTTGCCTGTTTGATGGTTCGTCGGAGGGCTGTCATGTCTTGTTATGTCTGTTCCTGTCCTTTCTCTTCACTCTCTCTCTCTGCTGGTCTTTTTAGGTTACCTTCTCTGTCTCTCATTCTTCAGCTGTTCTACATCTCCTCTAACTAGCTCATTCACTCTTTCACACCTGTTCTCTCTTCCCCCTCTGATTAGGTCTCTATTTCTTTCTCTGTTCCTGCTACTTTCAGTGTCTGATTCTTGTTTGTGTTTTTTGATGCCAGAAGCAAGCTGTCGTCTCGTTTGCTTCCACCTTGTCCTGTCCTGTTGGAGTCTGCCTGGCAGGTGCCACCTGCACTATACTAACGTTCTTTTTGTTCCGCTGACAACGTTGGAAGAGGATTTATGCCATTCCTGTTTTTTCATTAAAGAACTCTGTTTTCTGTTAAAACCGCTTTTGGGTCTTCACTCAAGTTCATAACAGAAGAATCAGACCAAGAATGGACCCAGCGGCTCCGGACCCTTTTCACTCCGCCGTCGAGATCCAGGGAGCGATGCTAGGCAGACACGAGGAGGAATTGTCTGCTGCTCGACATGCCGTTGAGACCCTGGCCGTCCAAGTCTCCGACCTCACAAGACAGGTTCACCAACTCCACCTCGATCCACCGCCCACTTCCAGGGTTTCCGAGTCTCCGGAGCCCAGGATCAACAACCCGCCGTGTTACTCTGGGAGCCCACTGAGTGCCGCTCATTCCTCACTCAGTGTGATGTGGTGTTCTCTCCAGCCCAACACTTACTCCAGGAGCGCAGCCCGCATCGCCTACGTCATTTCTCTCCTTACCGGACGGGCGCGTGAGTGGGGCACGGCAGTCTGGGAGGCAAGGGCTGAGTGTATTAACCAGTATCAAGACTTTAAGGAGGAGATGATACGGGTTTTTGACCGTTCTGTTTTTGGGGAGGAGGCTTCCAGGGCCCTGTCTTCCCTATGTCAGGGGAATCGATCCATAACGGATTATTCTATTGAGTTTCGCACTCTCGCTGCCTCAAGTGACTGGAACGAGCCGGCTTTGCTCGCTCGTTTTCTGGAGGGTCTCCTCGTCCAGGTTAAGGACGAGATCCTCTCCCGGGAGGTTCCTTCCAGTCTGGACTCCTTAATAGCTCTCGCTATTCGCATAGAGCGACGGTTTGATCTTCGTCGCCGAGCTCGAGGAAAGGAGCTCGCGTTCTCCGCTGCTCCCCTCTCCACATCACTGCCACCTGCCGCATCACTGCCACCCTCCTCCGCCGGCTCGGATGCTGAGCCTATGCAGCTGGGGGTATCCGCATCTCGGCCAAGGAGAAGGAACGGAGAATCACCAATTGCCTCTGTCTCTACTGCGGCTCCGCTGGTCATTTTGTCACCTCATGTCCAGTAAAAGCCAGAGCTCATCAGTAAGAGGAGGGCTACTGGTGAGCGCAACTACTCAGGCCTCTCCTTCTGGATCACGCACTACTTTTCCGGTCCATCTCCGCTGGCCCGGTTCATCTGCTTCCTGCAGTGCCTTGATAGACTCTGGGGCGGAGGGCTGTTTTATGGACGAGACCTGGGCTCGGGAACATGACATTCCTCTCAGACAGTTAGGGGAGCCCACGGCCTTGTTCGCTTTAGATGGTAGTTCTCTCCCCAAGATTCAGCGTGAGACGCTGCCTTTAACCCTCACTGTCTCTGGTAATCATAGCGAAACCATTTCTTTTTTAATTTTTCGTTCACCTTTTACACCTGTTGTTTTGGGTCATCCCTGGCTAGTGGGTCATAACCCTTCTATTAATTGGTCTAGTAATACTATCCTATCCTGGAATGTTTCTTGTCATGTAACCTGTTTAATGTCTGCTATCCCTCCTGTTTCCTCTGTCTCTACTTCACAGGAGGAGCCTGGCGATTTGACAGGGGTGCCGGAGGAGTATCACGATCTGCGCACGGTGTTCAGTCGTTCCAAGGCCACTTCTCTCCCTCCACACCGGTCGTATGACTGTAGTATTGATCTCCCTCCGGGAACTACTCCCCCCCGGGGTAGATTATACTCTCTGTCGGCTCTCGAACGTAAGGCTCTCGAGGATTATTTGTCGGTTTCGCTCAACGCCGGTACCATTGTCTCCTCCTCCTCTCCCGCCGGAGCGGGGGTTTTTTTGTTCAGAAGAAGGACGGGTCCCTGCGCCCATGCGTGATTATCGAGGGCTGAATGACATAACAGTTAAGAATCGTTATCCGCTTCCTCTTATGTCTTCAGCCTTCGAGATCCTGCAGGGAGCCAGGTTTTTCACCAAATTGGACCTTCGTAACGCCTACCATCTCGTGCGCATCAGGGAGGGGGACGAGTGGAAGACGGCGTTTAACACTCCGTTAGGGCACTTTGAATACCGGGTTCTTCCTTTCGGCCTCGTTAACGCTCCAGCTGTCTTTCAGGCACTAGTTAACGACGTCCTGAGAGACATGCTGAACATTTTTGTTTTCGTTTACATGGATGATATCCTGATTTTTTCTCCGTCTCTCTCGATTCATGTTCAGCACGTGCGACGCGTCCTCCAGCGCCTTTTGGAGAACTGTCTTTATGTGAAGGCTGAGAAGTGCATTTTTCATGCCGCCTCTGTCCCTTTTCTCGGTTCCGTTATTTCCGCTGAGGGCATTAAGATGGATCCCGCTAAGGTCCAGGCTGTCATTGATTGGCCCGTTCCTAAGTCACGCGTCGAGCTGCAGCGCTTTCTGGGCTTCGCTAATTTCTATCGTCGTTTCATCCGTAATTTCGGTCAGGTGGCAGCTCCCTCACAGCCCTTACTTCTGTTAAGACGTGCTTTAAGTGGTCCGTTTCCGCCCAGGGAGCTTTTGATCTTCTTAAGAATCGTTTTACATCCGCTCCTATTCTTGTTACACCTGACATCTCTAGCCAGTTTGTTGTTGAGGTTGACGCGTCAGAGGTGGGCGTGGGAGCCATTCTTTCTCAGCGCTCTCTCTCTGACGGCAAGGTCCATCCTTGCGCGTTTTCTCTCATCGCTTATCGCCGTCAGAACGTAACTATGATGTTGGTAATCGCGAACTGCTCGCCATCCGCTTAGCCCTAGGCGAATGGCGACAGTGGTTGGAGGGGGCGACCGTTCCTTTTGTCGTTTGGACTGACCATAGGAACCTTGAGTACATCCGTTCAGCCAAACGACTTAATGCGCGTCAGGCTCGTTGGGCTCTGTTTTTCGCTCGTTTCGAGTTTGTTATTTCTTATCGTCCGGGCTCAAAAAACACCAAGCCTGATGCTTTATCTCGTCTCTTCAGTTCTTCTGAGGTCTCCACCGACCCCGAGGGGATTCTCCCTGACGGGCGTGTTGTCGGGTTGACTGTCTGGGGAATTGAGAGGCAGGTAAAGCAAGCACTCGCTCACACTCCGTCGCCGCGAGCTTGTCCTAGGAACCTTCTGTTCGTTCCCGTTCCTACTCGTCCGGCCGTTCTTCAGTGGGCCCACTCTGCCAAGTTAGCCGGCCACCCCGGCGTTCGGGGTACGCTCGCTTCCATTCGCCAGCGTTTCTGGTGGCCCACTCGGGAACGTGACGCGCGTCGATTTGTCGCCGCTTGTTCGGTCTGCGCGCAGACTAAATCTGGGAACTCTCCTCCTGCCGGCCGTCTCAGACCGCTTCCCATTCCCTCTCGACCGTGGTCTCACATCGCTTTAGATTTTATCACCGGACTGCCTTCATCAGCGGGGAAGACAGTTATTCTTACGGTTGTCGATAGATTCTCTAAGGCGGCTCATTTCATTCCTCTCGATAAGCTCCCTTCTGCTAAGGAGACGGCTCAGATCATTATCGAGAATGTTTTCCGAATTCATGGCCTTCCGTCTGACGTCGTTTCCGACAGAGGCCCGCAGTTCACGTCTCAATTTTGGAGGAAGTTTTGCCGTTTGATTGGGGCTTCCGTCAGTCTCTCGTCCGGCTTTCATCCCCAGTCTAACGGTCAAGCCGAACGGGCCAATCAGACTGTTGGTCGCATTTTACGCAGTCTTTCTTTTCGTAACCCTGCGTCTTGGTCAGAACAGCTCCCCTGGGCAGAGTACGCCCACAACTCGCTTCCCTCGTCTGCTACCGGTCTATCCCCTTTTCAGTGTAGCCTCGGGTACCAGCCTCCGCTGTTCTCATCTCAGCTCGCCGAGTCCTGCGTCCCCTCCGCTCAGGCTTTTGTCCAGCGTTGCGAGCGCACCTGGAAGGGGTCAGGTCGGCACTTTGCCGTAATAGGGCGCAGACTGTGAGGGCCGCTAATAAGCGTAGGACCAAGAGTCCTAGATATTGTTGCGGTCAGAGAGTGTGGCTCTCCACTCAGAACCTTCCCCTTAAGACAGCTTCTCGCAAGTTGGCCCCGCGGTTCATTGGTCCGTTCCGTATTTCCCAGGTCATTAATCCTGTCGCAGTGCGACTTCTTCTCCCGCGCTATCTTCGTCGCGTTCACCCGGTCTTCCATGTCTCCTGTGTTAAGCCCGTTCTTCGCGCCCCCGCTCGTCCCTCCCCCCCCCCATCCTTGTCGAGGGCGCACCCATCTACAGGGTTCGTAGATTTTGGACATGCGCCCTCGGGGCCGTGGTCATCAGTACCTAGTGGATTGGGAGGGGTACGGTCCTGAGGAGAGGAGTTGGGTTCCCTCTCGGGACGTGCTGGACCGTTCGCTGATCGATGATTTCCTCCGTTGCCGCCAGGTTTCCTCCTCGAGTGCGCCAGGAGGCGCTCGGTGAGTGGGGGTACTGTCATGTCTTGTTATGTCTGTTCCTGTCCTTTCTCTTCACTCTCTCTCTGCTGGTCTTTTTAGGTTACCTTCTCTGTCTCTCATTCTTCAGCTGTTCTACATCTCCTCTAACTAGCTCATTCACTCTTTCACACCTGTTCTCTCTTCCCCTCTGATTAGGTCTCTATTTCTTTCTCTGTTCCTGCTACTTTCAGTGTCTGATTCTTGTTTGTGTTTTTTGATGCCAGAAGCAAGCTGTCGTCTCGTTTGCTTCCACCTTGTCCTGTCCTGTCGGAGTCTGCCTGGCAGGTGCCACCTGCACTATACTAACGTTCTTTTTGTTCCGCTGACAACGTTGGAAGAGGATTTATGCCATTCCTGTTTTTTCATTAAAGAACTCTGTTTTCTGTTAAAACCGCTTTTGGGTCTTCACTCAAGTTCATAACAAGGGCATAGCGGGATTTCTTATAAGCTTCCGGGTTAGAGCCCCGCTCCTTGAAAGCGGCAATTCTAGCCTTTAGATCAGTGCGGATGTTGCCTGTAATCCATGGCTTTTGTTTGGGGTATATACATACGGTCACTGTGGGGAGGACATCTTCAATGCACTTATTGATGAAGGCAGTGACTGATGTGGTGTACTCCTCAACGCCATCGGAAGAATCCCGGAACATATTCCAGTCTTTGCTAGCAAAGCAATCCTGTAGCTTAGCATCTGCTTCATCTGACCACTTTTTTATTGACCGTGTCACTAGTGCTTCCTGCTTTAGTTTTTGCTTGTAAGCAGGAATCAGGAGGATAAAATTATGGTCAGATTTGCCAAATGGAGGGCGAGGGAGGGCTTTGTACGTGTCTCTGTGTGTGGAGTAAAGGTGGTCTAGAGTTTTTTCCCTCTGGTTACACATTTAACATGCTGATAGAAATTTGGTAAAACGGATTTAAGTTTCCCTGCATTAAAGTCCCCGGCTACTAGGAGCGATGCCTCTGGGTGAGCGTTTTCCTGTTTGCTTATGGCGAATACAGCTCACTGAGTGTGGTCTTAGTTCCATTATCGGTCTGTAGTGGTATGTAGACAGCTATGAAAAATAGAGATGAAAACTCTTTGCGCAGATAGCGTGGTCTACAGCTTATCGATTTTATTTTCCAATGATGGCATGTTAGCTAGTAGAACCGAAGGCAGTGGGGTTTATTCGATTGCCTACAAATTCTCAGAAGGCAGCCCGAATTTCGTCCTCTTTTTCTCCGTCTTCTCTTCCAGCAAATGATGGGGATTTGGGCTTGTTCCCGGGAAAGCAGTATGTCCTACACGTCAGACTCATTAAAGGAAAAAAAGCTTCTGCCAGTATGTGCTGAGTTATCGCTTTTCTGATGTCCAGAAGTTATTTTCGGTCATAAGAGACGGTAGCAGCAACATTATGTACAAAATAATTTAAAAAATAAGTTATAAATAATGAAACAAAAAACACAGTTGGTTAGGAGCACGTAAAACATCAGCCATCTTCTCCGGCTACACGTCTAGTGTTTGATACTTCATAAATCATGTTTTCACTATTTCCTGCATGAGAGACAGAAAAGCTGAATACTCACTGAAATTAGTACACTTGATGATCCTAATAAGGACCACTACAATCAACACCACTACAATAACGACCGCAATCAATATCCCACTCACTGGGAAACCTGCAACATAATCAGGAAAAGTGTGTGATATAAATCAAATCATGAGAGAAAAGTCATTGACATGCAGTATTCACAGAACATAATCATGCCAGAATAGAAATTAGATCAGTATTGGAAAATAGACTTCTCTTAATATGGTGATGATGGAAAAGCATTTTTACATTTACAATTTGGTCATTTAACAGACAATCTTATCCAGAGTGACTTAAAGTCAGTGCATTCAACTATATATATTAAACAACCACTGTTACAGTCAATATCCAGGTTTCCTTCCAACCGGGGCCATAATCAGGGTTTGAGTTTTACTGAGATCCATAAGGAGGGGTAGAGTGGGGGGTTCCCCCTCCCCAGGATTTTGTTGAAGTGAAACTCATTTACAACATTTCTAGGCAATTCCAAAACTTTATAATGCTATTTGGAGAACAGCAAACACAAGCCAAAATGACCTCATCCATTATCACCTTGGATGCTGTAGGTTAATTCACCTCCATCAGGCTTAAATTGTTTACTTGCTAGTTGGGTTGGTAAATAAGGCTAAACTGTAACATTAGCTAGAAAAACACATTTTTGCTAACTGACTTTAGCTTGCATCACATTTAGTATTTCATTAATTATTTAGACTAGCAGAAAAAAGGGCATTAATATGGTAAACGAATACCTTGCTATCTATATTCAACTTACCTTGTTTTGCTTTGTTGCTGCTAGTTCCTGCAGAATTTTGTTCTTCCACTTCTTGCCTCACTTTTTTCTCCCTCAAATGTTTTCAAATCCCGTCACATGACAAGTCTACTCCCCCGCCTGCTCTGTTTGGTATCACCGCCTCCTCCTGTCCATTTTCATTGTTTGCCTGACCCAACCAATAATAATCCTTTCTGCTCTGAGAACACGTTTGAGTAAGTTAAACTTCCATTAGTCAATGAGATTCACAAACAGTTGGATATTCAAATGAGCTCTTCCCACATTGGGGCACTGGGGTAGACTGCCTGAGCCCGGCTAAATAGTATGGATGTTTTGGAAATACAGATGGCACTACTACGTACTAGGGCACTTTATTAGAACAGCAATAAATGCAGGATGATTATTTCACAAGCCTGAGCCATTAATTGCATTATGGAACATACATTCACACGTAGCCTACCACCTTGTGCGCATTGCTGTGCTTATAATGTGAATAAATAATCGTTTATCAACATTTTAAGCTAAATGTTCTGTTGCGTTCCATCGGACTCATTGCTTGAAAAAATTATAAGCATTGTAGCCTAGGCCTACTGGTTGTATGAATTTGGGATTTTATCGTCCCACAACTGTCCCATAGTCTGTTTGGAATAAGCTATTTCTTTCTTGACAAGTTTAACCCAACGATAGAATGTCACAAGTGTTTCCCTAAAAGCTGCCTTGGTTTAAACATCTTATATTGGACAGAAAGTGAATAGCTTAATCAATTGATAGTGAAGTAATTAGATTACTTCCCAAGCAAAGTAAAAATGTTGTCTTCTCAGCTATTGAAGGTTGTAGCTAAGCCTCTGACTTTGAAAGAAACAAAACAATGTTATCCCCATATGCATCAGAATCACATCTGTAGCATAAAGCATCTCGGACCAAAGTGCTGTTATAAATCACTTTATATAAATCTGATCTGTTCAATTCTTTTCTAAATCTTAAGCTAACAAGGGGTAGGCCTGTGGTTTTTGCCATTTTCTTTAATACAAGGCAGGCCTATGGCATACCCTCTCATCAGCCTGGTCTCAGAGCATTTCGTATTATTCTGAACATAAATCCGAGACACTCCATTTAGTATGATATATTACATTCAGTATGGTTACTAAGACAGATGGTCGCAAAATCAAAAGTAGGGTGGTTGGTGGGGGTGGATGGGTAGGCATTAAACGCAAATGTCTAGCAACCCAAAGGCTGAGGGTTCCCATCTTATCACAGACAGTTTTAGCAAATTGGCAACTTTTCAACTACTTACTATTTTTAACTACTTAGAAAGTACTTAGCATGTTAGCTGACCCTTCCCCTAAACCTAACCTTAACCCTGTTTGTAAACCCTTCCCCCAACCTTAACCCTTTAAAGTAACTCATAAACTTAACCCTTACCCCTAACCCTAACTCCTAGCCTAGCTAACGTTAGCCATCTAGCTAGAATTCGTAACATATCACACCTTTACACATTTGTAACATATAACACATTTATTAAATTCTTAACATATAGTACATTTTGCAAATTCGTAACATATAATACGAATAGAATATATAATAGGAATTGTAATTTGTAACTTACATAAATACATCCACATATTAATACATACCATACAAAATGTTTTAGGTTTTCACGTTTCACATTTTTGTTAGTCTGTTCATGTATAGTTTTCTTCATTAAAGAACCATGAATAGAAACCACGCTGCGTTTTGGTCCGCCTCTCCTTCACCGCAAGAAAACCGTTACAGGGTGGGTGAATTGGCCGACAAATCTATGGTTATAGCAGCTTTAGCCCAATTTCCAACAATATGTTTCAGGGCAAGAAACACATTGTTTTTATTCAAATCTATTTTAGTAGACGCAAGCTATCAAAATTGACCTCAGGTCCTCCTTCTCATCTTCTTGCTCTCCTTCTCAAACTGAACAGTTCGCCTGCAAGTTATAGAATTTTTTGGACTAGGCCTAATAAAAAATAATTTTCTGATTGGTTAGGCAGCACACAAAAACTTTTGATCAGCAAGATCAGAGCAGGCCGGGGCTTAGGGTTGTAATATATTGCAGTGTGTAATACAGCCTAGTTTAATTTACACCATCCCAACAGAATATTAACTTTTAAAAGTGTGATTTTCACTGTACTGTTACTTTAAATAAACCACGCAATAAAAGGGCATTTTTATCACCCTAACAGATCATCCCACCTGGCAAGAGGAATACCTATGTAAGAATGTTGTTCATCGACAACAGCTCAGCTTTCAACAATATTATGCCCTCCAACCTCATCACTAAGCTTAGGGCCCTGGTTCTGAACACCTCCCTGTGCAACTGGGTCCTAGACTTCCTAATGGGACAATCCCAGGTGGTTAAGGTAGGCAACAACACCAACGATCCTCAACACATGTGCCCCACAGGGGTGCGTGCTCAGCCCCCTTCTGTACTCCCAATTTACTCATGACTGTGTGGCTACCAATGTCTCCAACTTAATCAATAAGTTTGCTAATGATACAACAGTGGTAGGCCTGATTACCAACAACGACAAGACAACCTACAGGGAAGAGGTGAGAGTTTTGGTAGATTGGTGACAGGAAAATAACCTCTCCTTCAATGTACACAAAATGAAGGAGCTGATCGTGGACTACGGGAGACAGCAGAGAGAGCACGCCCCAATCCACATCAATGGGGCTGCAGTGGAGAGGGTCTGAAATACACATCACACATCACTGAGACATACAACTCACTGAGGACCTGCAATTGGGTCCTGTACTTTCTGACGAGCCGACCCCAGGTGGTAAAGGTAGGAAACAACATCTCCACTACACATCACAGACAAACTGAAATGGTCCCCCCACACAGACAGTGTGGTGAAGAAGGTGCAACATCCTGACAGACTTCTACAGATGCACAATTGAGATCATCCTGTCGGGCTGTATCACAGCCTGGTACGGCAACTGCTCCTCCCACAACCGTAAGGCTCTCCAGAGGGTGGTGTGGTCTGCACAACGCATCACAGAGGGCAAACTACCTGCCCTCCAGGACACCTACACCACCCGATGTTACAGGAAGGCCATAAAGATCATCAAGGACATCAACCACCCGAGCCACTGCCTGTTCATACCGCTACCATCCAGAAGGAGAGGTCAGTCAAGGTGCATCAAAGCTGGGACCGAGAGACTGAAAAACAGCTTCTATCTCAAGGCTATCAGACTGCTAAACAACAATCACTAACTCAGAGAGGCTGCTGCCTGCATTGAGACAAAATCACTGGCCACTTTAATAAATGGATCACTAGACACTTTAAACAATGCCACTTTAAATAATGCCACTTTAACAATGTTTACATATCTTACTGTCATGTCTTGTTATGTCTGTTCCTGTCCTTTCTCTTCACTCTGTCTCTCTCTGCTGGTCTTTTTAGGTTACCTTCTGTCTCTCATTCTTCAGCTGTTCTACATCTCTCCTAACTAGCTCATTCACCCTTTCCCCACCTGTTCTCTCTTCCCCCTCTGATTAGGTCTCTATTTCTCTCTCTGTTCCTGCTACTTTCAGTGTCTGATTCTTGTTTGTGTTTTTTGATGCCAGAAGCAAGCTGTCGTCTCGTTTGCTTCCACCTTGTCCTGTCCTGTCGGAGTCTGCCTGGCAGGTGCATCCTGCACTATACTAACGTTCTTTTGTTCCGCTGACAACGTTGGAAGAGGATTTATGCCATTCCTGTTTTTCATTAAAGAACTCTGTTTTCTGTTAAAACCGCTTTTGGTCTTCACTCAAGTTCATAACAGAAGAATCAGACCAAGAATGGACCCAGCGGCTCCGGACCCTTTTCACTCCGCCGTCGAGATCCAGGGAGCCGATGCTTAGGCAGACACGAGGAGGAATTGTCTGCTGCTCGACATGCCGCTGAGACCCTGGCCGTCCAAGTCTCCGACCTCACAAGACAGGTTCACCAACTCCGCCTCGATCCACCGCCCACTTCCAGGGTTTCCGAGTCTCCGGAGCCCAGGATCAACAACCCGCCGTGTTACTCTGGGGAGCCCACTGAGTGCCGCTCATTCCTCACTCAGTGTGATGTGGTGTTCTCTCTCCAGCCCAACACTTACTCCAGGAGCGCAGCCCGCATCGCCTACGTCATTTCTCTCCTTACCGGACGGGCGCGTGAGTGGGGCACGGCAGTCTGGGAGGCGAGGGCTGAGTGTATTAACCAGTATCAGGACTTTAAGGAGGAGATGATACGGGTTTTTGACCGTTCTGTTTTTGGCGAGGAGGCTTCCAGGGCCCTGTCTTCCCTATGTCAGGGGAATCGATCCATAACGGATTATTCTATTGAGTTTCGCACTCGCTGCCTCTAGTGACTGGAACGAGCCGGCTTTGCTCGCTCGTTTCTGAGGGTCTTCTCGCCGAGGTTAAGGATGAGATCCTCTCCCGGGAGGTTCCTTCCAGTCTGGACTCCTTAATAGCTCTCGCTATTCGCATAGAGCGACGGTTTGATCTTCGTCGCCGAGCTCGTGGAAAGGAGCTCGCGTTCTCCGTTGCTCCCCTCTCCACATCACTGCCACCTGCCGCATCACTGCCACCTGCCGCATCACTGCCACCCTCCTCCGCCGGCTCGGATGCTGAGCCTATGCAGCTGGGGGGTATCCGCATCTCGGCCAAGGAGAGGGAACGGAGAATCACCAATCGCCTCTGTCTCTACTGCGGCTCCGCTGGTCATTTTGTCACCTCATGTCCAGTAAAAGCCAGAGCTCATCAGTAAGAGGAGGGCTACTGGTGAGCGCAACTACTCAGGCCTCTCCTTCTGATCACGCACTCACCTTTCCGGTCCATCTCCGCTGGCCCGGTTCATCTGCTTCCTGCAGTGCCTTGATAGACTCTGGGGCGGAGGGCTGTTTTATGGACGAGACCTGGGCTCGGGAACATGACATTCCTCTCAGACAGTTAGGGGAGCCCACGGCCTTGTTCGCTTTAGATGGTAGTTCTCTCCCAAGATTCAGCGTGAGACGCTGCCTTTAACCCTCACTGTCTCTGGTAATCATAGCGAAACCATTTCTTTTTTAATTTTTCGTTCACCTTTTACACCTGTTGTTTTGGGTCATCCCTGGCTAGTGCGCCATAACCCTTCTATTAATTGGTCTAGTAATACTATCCTATCCTGGAATGTTTCTTGTCATGTAACCTGTTTAATGTCTGCTATCCCTCCTGTTTCCTCTGTCTCTTCTTCACAGGAGGAGCCTGGCGATTTGACAGGGTGCCGGAGGAGTATCACGATCTGCGCACGGTGTTCAGTCGTTCCAAGGCCACTTCTCTCCCTCCACACCGGTCGTATGACTGTAGTATTGATCTCCTTCCGGGAACTACTCCCCCGGGGGTAGATTATACTCTCTATCGGCTCCCGAACGTAAGGCTCGAGGATTATTTGTCGGTTTCGCTCGACGCCGGTACCATAGTCTCCTCCTCCTCTCCCGCCGGAGCGGGGTTTTTTTTTGTTCAGAAGAAGGACGGGTCCCTGCGCCCATGCGTGATTATCGAGGGCTGAATGACATAACAGTTAAGAATCGTTATCCGCTTCCTCTTATGTCTTCAGCCTTCGAGATCCTGCAGGGAGCCAGGTTTTTCACCAAATTGGACCTTCGTAACGCCTACCATCTCGTGCGCATCAGGGAGGGGGACGAGTGGAAGACGGCGTTTAACACTCCGTTAGGGCACTTTGAATACCGGGTTCTTCCTTTCGGCCTCGTTAACGCTCCAGCTGTCTTTCAGGCACTAGTTAACGACGTCCTGAGAGACATGCTGAACATTTTTGTTTTCGTTTACATGGACGATATCCTGATTTTTTTCACCGTCTCTCTCGATTCATGTTCAGCACGTGCGACGCGTCCTCCAGCGCCTTTTGAGAACTGTCTTTATGTGAAGGCTGAGAAGTGCACTTTCATGCCGCCTCTGTCCCTTTTCTCGGTTCCGTTATTTCCGCTGAGGGCATTAAGATGGATCCCGCTAAGGTCCAGGCTGTCATTGATTGGCCCGTTCCTAAGTCACGCGTCGAGCTGCAGCGCTTCTGGGCTTCGCTAATTTCTATCGTCGTTTCATCCGTAATTTCGGTCAGGTGGCAGCTCCTCTCACAGCCCTTACTTCTGTTAAGACGTGCTTTAAGTGGTCCGTTTCCGCCCAGGGAGCTTTTGATCTTCTTAAGAATCGTTTTACATCCGCACCTATTCTTGTTACACCTGACATCTCTAGACAGTTTGTTGTTGAGGTTGACGCGTCAGAGGTGGGCGTGGGAGCCATTCTTTCTCAGCGCTCTTCTCTCTGACGGCAAGGTCCATCCTTGCGCGTTTTTCTCTCATCGCTTATCGCCGTCAGAACGTAACTATGATGTTGGTAATCGCGAACTGCTCGCCATCCGCCTAGCCCTAGGCGAATGGCGACAGTGGTTGGAGGGGGCGACCGTTCCTTTGTCGTTTGGACTGACCATAGGAACCTTGAGTACATCCGTTCAGCCAAACGACTTAATGCGCGGGCAGGCTCGTTGGGCTCTGTTTTTCGCTCGTTTCGAGTTTGTTATTTCTTATCGTCCGGGCTCAAAGAACACCAAGCCTGATGCTTTATCTCGTCTCTTCAGTTCTTCTGAGGTCTCCACCGACCCCGATGGGATTCTCCCTGAGGGGCGTGTTGTCGGGTTGACTGTCTGGGGAATTGAGAGGCAGGTAAAGCAAGCACTCGCTCACACTCCGTCGCCGCGAGCTTGTCCTAGGAACCTTCTGTTCGTTCCCGTTCCTACCGTCCGGCTGTTCTTCAGTGGGCCCACTCTGCCAAGTTAGCCGGCCACCCCGCGTTCAGGGTACGCGCTTCCATTCGCCAGCGTTTCTGGTGGCCCACTCGGGAATTCGTGACGCGCGGCGATTTGTCGCCGCTTGTTCGGTCTGCGCGCAGACTAAATCTGGGAACTCTCCTCCTGCCGGCCGTCTCAGACCGTTCCCATTCCCTCTCGACCGTGGTCTCACATCGCTTTAGATTTTATCACCGGACTGCCTTCATCAGCGGGAAGACAGTTATTCTTACGGTTGTCGATAGATTCTCTAAGGCGGCTCATTTCATTCCTCTCGATAAGCCCTTCTGCTAAGGAGACGGCTCAGATCATTATCGAGAATGTTTTCCGAATTCATGGCCTTCCGTCTGACGTCGTTTCCGACAGAGGCCCGCAGTTCACGTCTCAATTTTGGAGGGAGTTTTGCCGTTGATTGGGGCTTCCGTCAGTCTCTCGTCCGGCTTTCATCCCCAGTCTAACGGTCAAGCCGAACGGGCCAATCAGACTGTTGGTCGCATTTACGCAGTCTTTCTTTCCGTAACCCTCGTCTTGGTCAGAACAGCTCCCTGGGCAGAGTACGCCCACAACTCGCTTCCCTCGTCTGCTACCGGGCTATCCCCCTTTCAGAGTAGCCTCGGGTACCAGCCTCCGCTGTTCTCATCTCAGCTCGCCGAGTCCTGCGTCCCTCCGCTCAGGCTTTTGTCCAGCGTTGCGAGCGCACCTGGAAGGGGGTCAGGTCGGCACTTTGCCGTAATAGGGCGCAGACTGTGAGGGCCGCTAATAAAGCGTAGGACCAAGAGTCCTAGATATTGTTGCGGTCAGAGAGTATGGCTCTCCACTCAGAACCTTCCCTTAAGACAGCTTCTCGCAAGTTGGCCCCGCGGTTCATTGGTCCGTTCCGTATTTTCAGGTCATTAATCCTGTCGCAGTGCGACTTATTCTCCCGCCATCTTCGTCGCGTTCACCCGGTCTTCCATGTCTCCTGTGTTAAGCCCGTTCTTCGCGCCCCGCCGTCCCTCCCCCCCATCCTTGTCGAGGGCGCACCCATCTACAGGGTTCGTAAGATTTTGGACATGCGCCCTCGGGGCCATGGTCATCAGTACCTAGTGGATTGGGAGGGGTACGGTCCTGAGGAGAGGAGTTGGGTTCCCTCTCGGGACGTGCTGGACCGTTCGCTGATCGATGATTTCCTCCGTTGCCGCCAGGTTTCCTCCTCGAGTGCGCTAGGAGGTGCTCGGTGAGTGGGGGTACTGTTATGTCTTGTTATGTCTGTTCCTGTCCTTTCTCTTCACTCTGTCTCTCTCTGCTGGTCTTTTTTAGGTTACCTTCTGTCTCTCATTCTTCAGCTGTTCTACATCTCCCCTAACTAGCTCATTCACCCTTTCCCCAC
>NC_088222.1:58240667-58260594 GCF_036934945.1 Oncorhynchus masou masou
TATGTAAACATTGTTAAAGTGGCATTATTTAAAGTGGCATTGTTTAAAGTGTCTAGTGATCCATTTATTAAAGTGGCCAGTGATTTTGTCTCAATGCAGGCAGCAGCCTCTGAGTTAGTGATTGTTGTTTAGCAGTCTGATAGCCTTGAGATAGAAGCTGTTTTTCAGTCTCTCGGTCCCAGCTTTGATGCACCTTGACTGACCTCTCCTTCTGGATGGTAGCGGTATGAACAGGCAGTGGCTCGGGTGGTTGATGTCCTTGATGATCTTTATGGACTTCCTGTGACATCGGGTGGTGTAGGTGTCCTGGAGGGCAGGTAGTTTGCCCTCTGTGATGCGTTGTGCAGACCACACCACCCTCTGGAGAGCCTTACGGTTGTGGGAGGAGCAGTTGCCGTACCAGGCTGTGATACAGCCCGACAGGATGATCTCAATTGTGCATCTGTAGAAGTCTGTCAGGATGTTGCACTTCTTCACCACACTGTCTGTGTGGGGGGACCTTTCAGTTTGTCTGTGATGTGTAGTGGAGATGTTGTTTCCTACCTTTACCACCTGGGGTCGGCTCGTCAGAAAGTACAGGACCCAATTGCAGGTCCTCAGTGAGTTGTATGTCTCAGTGATGTGTGATGTGCATTTTCAGACCCTCTCCACTGCAGCCCCATTGATGTGGATTGGGGCGTGCTCTCTCTGCTGTCTCCCGTAGTCCACGATCAGCTCCTTCATTTTGTGTACATTGAAGGAGAGGTTATTTTCCTGTCACCAATCTACCAAAACTCTCACCTCTTCCCTGTAGGTTGTCTTGTCGTTGTTGGTAATCAGGCCTACCACTGTTGTATCATTAGCAAACTTATTGATTAAGTTGGAGACATTGGTAGCCACACAGTCATGAGTAAATAGGGAGTACAGAAGGGGGGCTGGAGCACGCACCCTGTGGGGCACATGTGTTGAGGATCATTGGTGTTGTTGCCTACCTTAACCACCTGGGATTGTCCCATTAGGAAGTCTAGGACCCAGTTGCACAGGGAGGTGTTCAGAACCAGGGCCCTGAGCTTAGTGATGAGGTTGGAGGGCATAATATTGTTGAAAGCTGAGCTGTTGTCGATGAACAACATTCTTACATGGGTATTCCTCTTGCCAGGTGGGATGATCTGTTAGGGTGATAAAAATGCCCTTTTATTGTGTGGTTTATTTAAAGTAACTGTACAGTGAAAATCACACTTTTAAAAGTTAATATTCTGTTGGGATGGTGTAAATTAAACTAGGCTGTATTACACATTGCAATGGATATTACAACCCTAAGCCCCGGCCTGCTCTGATCTTGCTGATCAAAAGTTTTTGTGTGCTGCCTAACCAATCAGAAAATTATTTTTTATTAGGCCTAGTCCAAAAAATTCTATAACTTGCAGGCGAACTGTTCAGTTTGAGAAGGAGAGCAAGAAGATGAGAAGGAGGACCTGAGGTCAATTTTGATAGCTTGCTTCTACTAAAATAGATTTGAATAAAAACAATGTGTTTCTTGCCCTGAAACATATTGTTGGAAATTGGGCTAAAGCTGCTATAACCATAGATTTGTCGGCCAATTCACCCACCCTGTAACGGTTTTCTTGCGGTGAAGGAGAGGCGGACCAAAACGCAGCGTGGTTTCTATTCATGGTTCTTTAATGAAGAAAACTATACATGAACAGACTAACAAAAATGTGAAACGTGAAAACCTAAAACATTTTGTATGGTATGTATTAATATGTGGATGTATTTATGTAAGTTACAAATTACAATTCCTATTATATATTCTATTCGTATTATATGTTACGAATTTGCAAAATGTACTATATGTTAAGAATTTAATAAATGTGTTAAATGTTACAAATGTGTAAAGGTGTGATATGTTACTTAATTCTAGCTAGATGGCTAACGTTAGCTAGGCTAGGAGTTAGGGTTAGGGGTAAGGGTTGAGTTTATGAGTTACTTTAAAGGGTTAAGGTTGGGGAAGGGTTTGCAAACAGGGTTAAGGTTAGGTTTAGGGAAGGGTCAGCTAACATGCTAAGTACTTTCTAAGTAGTTAAAAATAGTAAGTAGTTGAAAAGTTGCCAATTTGCTAAAACTGTCTGTGATAAGATGAGAACCCTCAGCCTTTGGGTTGCTAAACATTTGCGTTTAATGCCTACCCATCCACCCCCACCAACCACCCTACTTTTGATTTTGCGACCATCTGTCTTAGTAACCATACTGAATGTAATATATCATACTAAATGGAGTGTCTGGGATTTATGTTCAGAATAATACGAAATGCTCTGAGACCAGGCTGATGAGAGGGTATGCCATAGGCCTGCCTTGTATTAAAGAAAATGGCAAAAACCACAGGCCTACCCCTTGTTAGCTTAAGATTTAGAAAAGAATTGAACAGATCAGATTTATATAAAGTGATTTATAACAGCACTTTGTCCGAGATGCTTTATGCTACAGATGTGATTCTGATGCATATGGGGATAACATTGTTTTGTTTCTTTCAAAGTCAGAGGCTTAGCTACAACCTTCAATAGCTGAGAAGACAACATTTTTACTTTTGCTTGGGAAGTAATCTAATTACTTCACTATCAATTGATTAAGCTATTCACTTTCTGTCCAATATAAGATGTTTAAACCAAGGCAGCTTTTAGGGAAACACTTGTGACATTCTATCGTTGGGTTAAACTTGTCAAGAAAGAAATAGCTTATTCCAAACAGACTATGGGACAGTTTTTTATTTTTTCAAGCAATGAGTCTGATGGAACGCAACAGAACATTTATTGCTGTTCTAATAAAGTGCCCTAGTACGTAGTAGTGCCATCTGTATTTCCAAAACATCCATACTATTTAGCCGGGCTCAGGCAGTCTGCCCCAGTGCCCCAATGTGGGAAGAGCTCATTTGAATATCCAACTGTTTGTGAATCTCATTGACTAATGGAAGTTTAACTCACTCAAACGTGTTCTCAGAGCAGAAAGGATTATTATTGGTTGGGTCAGGCAAACAATGAAAATGGACAGGAGGAGGCGGTGATACCAAACAGAGCAGGCGGGGGAGTAGACTTGTCATGTGACGGGATTTGAAAACATTTGAGGGAGAAAAAAAGTGAGGCAAGAAGTGGAAGAACAAAATTCTGCAGGAACTAGCAGCAACAAAGCAAAACAAGGTAAGTTGAATATAGATAGCAAGGTATTCGTTTAGCATATTAATGCCCTTTTTTCTGCTAGTCTAAATAATTAATGAAATACTAAATGTGATGCAAGCTAAAGTCAGTTAGCTAAAATGTGTTTTTTCTAGCTAATGTTACAGTTTAGCCTTATTTACCAACCTAACTAGCAAGTAAACAATTTAAGCCTGATGGAGGTGAATTAACCTACAGCATCCAAGGTGATAATGGCTGAGGTCATTTTGGCTTGTGTTTGCTGTTCTCCAAATAGCATTATAAAGTTTTGGAATTGCATAGAAATGTTGTAAATGAGCTTCACTTCAACAAAATCCTGGGGAGGGGGAACCCCCCCACTCAACCCCTCCTTATGGCCCCGGTTGGAAGGAAACCTGGATATTGACTGTAACAGTGGTTGTTTAATATATATAGTTGAATGCACTGACTTTAAGTCACTCTGGATAAGATTGTCTGTTAAATGACCAAATTGTAAATGTAAAAATGCTTTTCCATCATCACCATATTAAGAGAAGTCTAGTTTCCAATACTGATCTAATTTCTATTCTGGCATGATTATGTTCTGTGAATACTGCATGTCAATGACTTTTCTCTCATGATTTGATTTATATCACACACTTTTCCTGATTATGTTGCAGGTTTCCCAGTGAGTGGGATATTGATTATGGTCGTTATTGTAGTGGTGTTGATTGTAGTGGTCCTTATTAGGATCATCAAGTGTACTAATTTCAGTGAGTATTCAGCTTTTCTGTCTCTCATGCAGGAAATAGTGAAAACATGATTTATGAAGTATCAAACACTAGACGTGTAGCCGGAGAAGATGGCTGATGTTTTACGTGCTCCTAACCAACGGTGTTTTTTTGTTTGTTTTTTTGCGTTATTTGTAACTTATTTTTTAAATTATTTTGTACATAATGTTGCTGCTACCGTCTCTTATGACCGAAAATAACTTCTGGACATCAGAAAAGCGATAACTCAGCACAAACTGGCAGAAGCTTTTTTTCCTTTAATGAGTCTGAAGTGAAGGACATACTGCTTTCCCGGGAACAGGCCCAAATCCCCATCATTTGCTGGAAGAGAAGATGGAGAAAAAGAGGACGAAATACGGGCTGCCTTCTGAGAATTTGTAGGCAATTCGGTTCTACTAGCTAACATGCCATCATTGGAAAATAAAAATCGACGTCATACGAGGAAGATTAAACTTCCAATGGGACATTTAAAACTGAAATATCTTATGCTTCATGGAGTCGTAGCTGAACGACAACATTATCGGCATGAAAATGCTCATCCAGAGGCGGCGCTCCTAGTGGCCGGGGATTTTAATGCAGGGAAACTTAAATCCGTTTTACCTCATTTCTACCAGCATGTTAAATGTGTAACCAGAGGGAAAAAACTCTAGACCACCTTTACTCCACACACAGAGACACGTACAAAGCCCTCCCTCGCCCTCCATTTGGCAAATCTGACCATAATTTTATCCTCCTGATTCCTGCTTACAAGCAAAAACTAAAGCAGGAAGCACTAGTGACACGGTCAATAAAAAAGTGGTCAGATGAAGCAGATGCTAAGCTACAGGATTGCTTTGCTAGCAAAGACTGGAATATGTTCCGGGATTCTTCCGATGGCGTTGAGGAGTACACCACATCAGTCACTGCCTTCATCAATAAGTGCATTGAAGATGTCCTCCCCACAGTGACCGTATGTATATACCCCAAACAAAAGCCATGGATTACAGGCAACATCCGCACTGATCTAAAGGCTAGAATTGCCGCTTTCAAGGAGCAGGTCTATAACCCGGAAGCTTATAAGAAATCCCGCTATGCCCTCCGACGAACCATCAAACAGGCAAGCGTCAATACAGGACTAAGATCGAATTGTACTACACCAGCTCCAATGCTCGTCGGATGTGACAGGGCTTGCAAACTATTACAGACTACAAAGGGAAGCACAGCCGAGAGCTGCCCAGTGACACGAGGCTACCAGACGAGCTAAATGCCTTCTATGCTCGCTTCGAGGTAAATAACACTGAACATTCATGAGAGCACCAGGTTTTCCGAACGACTGTGTGATCACCCTCTCCACAGCCGATGTGAGTAAGACCTTTAAACAGGTCAACATTCACAAGGCCGCAGGGCCAGACGGATTACCAGGACATGTGCTGCGAGCATGCACTGACCAACTGGCAAGTGTCTTCACTGACATTTTCAACCTCTCCCAATCCGAGTCTATAATGGCAACATGTTTTAAGCTGACCACCATAGTCCCTGTGCCCAACAACACTAAGGTAACCTGCCTAAATGACTACCAACACGTAGAACTCGCGTTTGTAGACATGAAGTGCGTTGAAAGGCTGGTCATGGCTCACATCAACACATTATCCCAGAAACCCTAGACCCACTCCAATGCCCCAACAGATCCACAGATTGCACTCCACACTGCCTTTTCCCACCTGGACAAAATAAACACCTATGTGAGACTGCTATTCATTTGACTACAGCGCAACACCATAGTGCACTCAAATCTCATTAATAAGCTCAGGACCCTGGAACTAAACACCTCCCTCTACAACTAGATCCTGGACTTCCTGACTGGCTGCCCCCAGGTGGTCAGGGTAGGTAACAACATATCTGCCACGCTGATCCTCAACACAGGGGCCCCTCAGGGGTGCATGCGCAGTCCCTTCCTGTACTCCCTGTTCACTCATGACTGCACGGCCAGGTATAACTCCAACACCATCATTAAGTTTGCCGATGACACAACAGTGGTAGGCCGTGTCACCGACAATGACGAGACAGCCTATAGGGAGGAGGTCAGAGACCTGGCTGTGTGGTGCCAGGACAACAACCTCTCCCTCAATGTGATCAAGACAAAGGAGATGGTTGTGTACTTCAGGAAAACGAGGACCGAGCATGCCTCCATTCTCATCGACAGGGCTGCAGTGGAGCAGGTTGAGAGCTTCAAGTTCCTTGGTATCCACATCACCATCAAACAAACATGGTCCAGGCATACCAAGATAGTTGCGAAGAGGGCATGACAAAACCCATTCCCCCTCAGGAGACTCAAAAGGTTTGGCATGGGTCCTCAGATCATCTAGTCAAATTGCTACCCAGATGATTTGCATTGCCCCCCCCCCCCTCCACCACCTATTTTACACCGCTGCTACTCTCTGTTATTATCTATGCATAGTTTCTTTAAAAACTCTACCTACATGTACATATTAACTCAATTACCTCGACTAACTGGTGCCCCCACACATTCACTCTGTACCGGTACCCCTGTATATAGTCTGGTTATTGTTATTTTACAGCTGCTCTTTAAATACTCTTATTTTTAAACTGCATTGCTGGTTAGGGTTAAGTAAGCATGTGACTAATACACTGATTTGATTAGAATGCGTTAGAAAACAGTACAAATTTAATAAAACCTTCACTGTTATCGCACATTTCCAACTACAGTACGAGTCATAAACATATAACGTAGGTTATGGGTCAGGCTTTTTGTAGGGGACTTATTTGTGATTTTTTGTCCCAAACAAATGCATTTTGTTCAGTTTATGAATGTCACATGTACTGTTTTCTAGTTCTTTATCTTTCTCCTCTTGGGAACGTCCCAAGAAACTGGCCTCAGTGTATCCCCTGGGACTGAGCAGCCCCATGTCTACTCAAAACTGGGAGACCATAATTCAATCCCTCTCTTCACTGCCATACATACATAGACAAGGGGCTCCAGAATGGCGCAGCTGTCTAAAGACACTGCATCTCAGTACTTGAGGTGTCACGACAGACACCCTCATTCGAATCCAGGCTGAATCACAACCGGCTGTTATTGGGAGGCCCATAGGGCAGTGCACAATTGGCCCAGCATCGTCCGGGTTTTGCCCGTGTAGGCTGTCATTGTATACAAGAATTTGTTCTTAACTGACTTGCCTAGTTAAATAAATTAATTAATTAAAGCGAGCAAGCTGTACTGTACCAATCAGGGCCATAGACAGTACCATCCACTGTACCAAATCCTAGGATGCGATCAATTACTTAGGACATTCTCACAACTACCATTTTGGAACACTTGACTGTAATGCCTCTGATTATGTCATTGATACCAGTCATCTTCTCTCTCTTATGTCTGGGTGACAGCGCAGAATATCACCACAACATATAAAAAGTAAAACTGCCATACACTTCAAATAAAAAATAAATAAATATGAAAACATTTCTAAGATAATATTTTCTTAAGCATTTTATTTCTGTTCAATTCATTTTTGGGACCTGTCTTACAAAGCAGCTTGTATATGGCTAAATGATGCGGAACCATATAATACAAGAATGAAAAGTACGTCGGAAGCATTTCTGTGAAGCTCTCCTTCATGGACGTTATCTGACGATCAAAATACTGGAGTGAGTTGTGTAATGTAATATCTGATTTTAATTTCAATTATCTGTCTTTTCAGTAGGTTATTCATTTGGGATGGCTATCCATTAGTACTGAAGTTAAGATAACAAGCTTAGATGGTGATGGTGATGGTGAGCCAGCCAGCTTGTCACAAAACAAGCCGGAGGCGCAGCTAGTGTTAGCCAGCCAGATAAATACGTTTGTGGGATGCTTGATCAAGTTATTGCATGGTTGTTTGCTACTCCTTTTGAATACACATCCGTGCCCGTTTGTCAGCTACCTGCTGCTTCTTTTATATAGCGTTGAATTTTGCAATAGCTAGAAGTTAGACGTTCGCCGCTATGATGAGCCCCGCCTACTTCCAGTTTTTTTCTTCTGTTTTTTTTACCTTTATTTAACCAGGTAAGCTAGTTGAGAACAAGTTATCATTTGCAACTGCATCCTGGCCAAGATAAAGCATAGCAGTTCGACACATACAACAACACAGAGTTACACATGGAAGGAACAAAACATACAGTCAATAATACAGTAGAAAACAAAGTCTATATACAGTTAGTGCAAATTAGGTCAAATAAGGGAGTTAAGGCAATAAATAGGCCATGGTGGCGAAGTAATTACAATATGGCAATTATGGAATGGTAGATGTGCAAAAAATGGATGCTCAAGTAGAGATACTGTGGTGCAAAAGGAGCAAAATAAATACAGTATGGGGATGAGGTAGATAGATGGGCTATGAACAGGTGCAGTGATCTGTGAGCTGCCCTGACAGCTGGTTCTTAAAGCTAGTGAGGGAGATGGGAATCTCCAGCTTCAGTGATTTTTGCAGTTCATTCCAGTCAGTGGCAGCAGAGAACTGGAAGGAAAGATGACCAAAGGAGGAATTGGCTTTGGGGGTGACCAGTGAGATATACCTGCTGAAGTGCGTGCTACGAGTGGGTGCTGCTATGGTGACCAGAGAGCTGAGATAGGGCGTGGCTTTATCTAGCAGAGACTTGTAGATAACCTGTAGCCAGTGGGCTTGGCGACGGGTATGAAGTGTGGGCCAGGCAATGAGAGTGTACAGGTCGCAGTGGTGAGTAGTGTATGGGGCTTTGGTGGCAAAACGGATGGCACTGTGACTACATCCAGTTTTCTGAGTAGAGTGTTGGAGGCTATTTTATAGATGACATTGCCGAACTCAAGGATCGGTAGGATGGTCAGTTTTACGAGGGTATGTTTGGCAGCATGAGTGAAGGAAGCTTTGTTGTGAAATAGGAAGCCAATTCTAGATTTTATTTTTGATTGGAGATGCTTATTGTGAGTCTGGAAGGAGAGTTTACAATCTAGCCAGACACCTAGATATTTGTCTTTATCCACGTATTCTAAGTCAGAGCCGTCCAGAGTAGTATGGATGGGTGGGTTTTCCCTAATCTTAACCCAATTCTTCGAACCTGCTTGTTTAATTATCTTAACCTGCTGCGTAATTTATAATCTGCTCAAAAATAACTTTCGGTCGTAGCTGTTCTTCTTTGATGAGGTTTAATGGCAATTGTTATTCAATAAATGTTGCATTACCTCCACCTACTAGACTGTAAAACTCACTTTATTTTAAAAGGATTTTATTTTTTATTTTAAAAAAGAACACTACCCTAGTCCACTATTTAAATCTATTTCGTCCTACTTCAGGCCAACAACCTGAAGGGATGGGACACCACCACTTAACACACCCTGTAATGCTTCTGAAGTCTCACACACCCAAATCCCTCTCTGCAGCTGCCACCACAACCTACAAATTCTGCGACTTACTTCCATCCCTGCAGTACAGTTGATAACCATTGCTAATAATCCAATCTTACTGAAACATATCACTTGTTGGCCTATTGTTCTGTACTGGTACAGATCTACTACTCACACCACTCTTCTCAAGATTCCTCCCCCTTAACCCATCTTCCTCTACTTTCTTCTCTGCCTTCCCCATCAGTCGCTCCTTTCAATGGCACCCTTTTCTTGAGTGCAAAACCATTCACATTTCTTGCCCCCATTCGTTCTAATGTGGAGCGCCTTCTCCCTCTGACCAGCAGAAGCAAATTATTATCACAAGACCACTTCTGGTTACCCTCACTGATTCCACAGCATCCAACTCCGCTTTCACCCACCCTGAAAGCACATGGATCAGCAAAAATACACTTTTTCCAAAAACACTCCTACAGTCAGACATACTGATCATTGGTCGTAGCTGTATCGAAGTGGCGTGTTTTTTATAGGGAATTTTGTAATAATAAAAAAAAAAGTATAGGACTTGAAAAAGAAGTAGGTGGGATGTTCATGGTCATTTTTGTTTTCCTAACCTTAAATTGGGAGCAAAAAGCAAAGGTCAGCAGTGTGGTTAAGGGTAAGAAATTGTAGAAATAGGCAGGGTTTATCAAATCAAATTGTATTGGTCTCATTGGTCTCATACACATGGTTAGCAGATGTTAATGCGAGTGTAGCGCAATACTTGTGCTTCTAGTTCCGACCATGCAGTAATATCTAACAAGTAATCTAACAATTTCACAACAACTACCTAATACACACAAGTGTAAGGAATGAATATGTACATATGGACGAGCGATGGCCGAACGGCATAGGCAAGATGCAGTAGATGGTGTAGAGTACAGTATATACATATGAGATGAGTAATGTAGGGTATGTAAACATTATATAAAATGGCATTGTTTAAAGTAACTAGTGATACATTTATTACATCCAATTTTTAATTATTATGTGGCTAGAGATTTGAGTCAGTATGTTGGCAGCAGCCACTCAATGTTAGTGATGACTGTTTAACAGTCTGATGGCCTTGTGATAGAAGCTGTTTTTCAGTCTCTCGGTCCCAGCTTTGATGCACCTGTACTGACCTCGCCTTCTGGATGATAGCGGGATGAACAGGCAGTGGCTCGGGTGGTTGTTGTCCTTGATGATCTTTATGGCCTTCCTGTAACATCGGGTGGTGTAGGTGTCTTGGAGGGCAGGTAGTTTGCCCTCAGTGATGCGTTGTTCAGACCTCACTACCCTCTGGAGAGCCTTACGGTTGTGGGCGGAGCAGTTGCCGTACCAGGCGGTGATACAGCCTGGCAGGATGCTCTCGATTATGCATTGTAAAAGTTTGAGTGTTTTGTGTGACAAGCCAAATTTCTTCAGCCTCCTGAGGTTGAAGAGGCGCTGTTGCGCCTTCTTCCCCACGCTGTCTGTGTGGGTGGACCATTTCAGTTTGTCCATGATGTGTACGCCGAGGAACTTAACTTTCCACCTTCTCCACTACTGTCCCATCGATGTGGATAGGGGGGTGCTGCCTCTGCTTTTTCCTGAAGTCCACGATCATCTCCTTTGTTTTGTTGACATTGTGTGTGAGGTTATTTTCCTGACACCACACTCCGAGGGCCCTCACCTCCCTGTAGGCCGTCTCGTCGTTGTTGGTAATCAAGCCTACCACTGTAGTGTCATCTGCAAACTTGATGATGAGTTGGAGGCCTGCATGGCCACACAGACATGGGTGAACCGGGAGTACAGGAGAGGGCTGAGAACGCACCCTTGTGGGGCCCCAATGTTGAGGATCAGCAGGGTGGAGATGTTGTTTTCTACCCTCACCACCTGGGGGCGGCCCGTCAGGAAGTCCAGGACCCAGGTGCACAGGGCGGGGTTGAGACCCAGGGTCTCGAGCTTAAAGACGAGTTTGAAGGGTACTATGGTGTTAAATGCTGAGCTGTAATCGATGAACAGCATTCTTACATAGGTATTCCTCTTGTCCAGATGGGTTAGGGCAGCGTGTGGACCTATTGGGGCGGTAAGCAAATTGAAGTTGGTCTAGGGTGTCCGGTAGGGTGGAGGTGATATGATCCTTGACTAGTCTCTCAAAGCACTTCATGATAACGGAAGTGAGTGCTACGGGGCGATAGTCCCACAAAGTCTGACTTGTGGTTGTGGTTACTATTAATGACCGACTTTCATGGGGTATTGAGAATCATTAGGAATTGTGTTCTGTTGTAATAGCTAGGTATGAAGTGTCCCACTTCAGGAGGGCGGACGTGTGCTTCAGGAGGGAGGACATCTGTGCTAGCAAAGCAGAGGCCTTGGGCAGAGCATGTGAGCAGTTGGAAATCCTACTCATCTGAGATGTGCGCTTCGTGTCCTTTCCTACCACTCAGCTAAAAACCTCTCGGTGCTCAGTTTCTTTTTCATTAAGAATCACAATTTAACCAACAGCCACTTTTGTGACTACCTATATGGATTTCAATGAATAGTATTTGAATAAACATGGAAAGGGGAATGTAAGAAGTGAACATAATTTCAAATAAGCTACATGTCAACATTAAACACTCTAAATAGGTCAGGAGCCAGACAGGGAGCCTCATTATTTAGGCTATATTTTTTCAAGGCTATAGGCTACAAAGAAATACATTGTGAAGCATTTGCGAGTGCGACACAATAGGCTGGTAGGAACAAAGTGCTTGGCTTTTAATCATATACATTGCACATATAGGCTACGACTTGCTTAGAATTAAATACAAATTAAATTTAAAATGACTAAGTGCCTTTGGTTTCATTTTTAGAAACCAGAGTTTGGCCGGTCTGGGGCTTCAGGCTCATGCGATGGTGCTTGGAGAGCCGGCCAGCAGCGGAGAATATCCTCTCCACACTTGCAGAGCCACTGGGGATGCTAAACACCCCCTTGGGCTACTCTTGCCAGGCTGTGCAGAGATGCAGAGTTACTTTTTTTCTATAGGTAGGTTTAAAGGTTTTAAGGCAAAATAACCCAATCAAAACAGAAAGCTCCTTGAATGTGGGAATATGCCAGGCCTATTGTATAGATAATATAACGAAAATGAACAAATCGTTTTAAGAGATCAGATTGTTAGTTTAGGAATACTTTGCTCCAATGACACACTTATCTACCCACCTCGTTCTTTTCTTTTAGCATGTGCCGGTAGTAAATACACCATCATGCTTTTGGGATAAGTGTCTTTTCCGATCCCAAAATGATTCTTTAGTTGTGGACACTACATCATCGCACTCCCTCTCTTTAGTTTTGGACACTACATTACCACTCCCTCTCTTTAGTTGTGGACACTACATCATCGCACTCCCTCACTTGCTCTTGGTCCTCATCTTTGTAAGTCACCTTGATGTAGCACCTGTATGTTTTATCAGTTTCTGTCTGAAAATATCTAGCAAACTCCATGATAGTAGCTAAAGTAAGCGGCTATAGCAGCACACAAGTAGACTACAAATGCAGCGTAAGGAAATCCGTGTGGGGCATAAGAGTGGTGGAACATGTGTTTTATTAGGACATTACATCACATTACACATTACATTACACATCACATTACACATTACATTACATTACACATCACATTACACAACATCACATTACATTACATTATACATTTGTACCATTTTTACCCAACAGTTCACCGTTTTAAAGCGATGTAAGGAAAATGATGAAGCCCCAATGACGGATGTTTTATTTACCAGCCGGTCCACGGGGACGCTAGTGTAATACCAGGAATACACATGAATCCTAGACAGTGCAGATCTAGTGGCCACTATTGGCTGTCTAGGCTATCGTGGCGTCCTTTACTTCTGTCTCTGATGGGTTTGGTGTCTGTATTTACAGTTGATGTTTGCCAATTTGTCAGCCATGATGACCCATGGGTTTAAGAGCAGTAAGCAAGACTTCACATTCGGACCATGGAAAGTCACTGCTGCAAAAACCCACATTATGAAATCTAAGGACATTGAACGGTAAGCTATTCCAAGTATTTTGTGTCAAATACTTAAGGTTTAGTCTACATTGGGGACCTTGTTTATCGACTTAGACTTACTTTTAGTCATTCAAATCTCGTCAATTTACCAACTAAGCTGCATTGAGGTTAGTTGTTCAGGTTTCAAGACAGTTTGGTCCCAGGTTAGGGGAGGAGATGCACATGCCCTCGCTCCCAGAGATGCTGTTTGGGGACAACGTTCTACGCATCCAGCACACAGACGGCTATGGCATTGAGTTCAATGCCATCGATGCCCTCAAGAGGGTCAACAACATGCATGACTCTGTGAAAGTGGCCTGTGCACAGGAATGGCAAGAGAGCAGGTACAACCCATATCATAAGACCTCTGTGATAATGCACGAGCCACCTTCACTGTCTAAATGCTGTTGAAGTAGAAAAAACAGTGGCATTTTAAATGGTTTAGTCCTAATCAATGACCTCAGTGAGTGGATGTGGCTGTATCCCCAGGGCTGAATCTGAACACTCCAAGGAGGTAGTGAAACGCTACGACTGGACACACACCACAGTGACCTCAGTGAGTGGATGTGGCTGTATCCCCAGGGCTGATTGTGAACACTCCAAGGAGGTAGTGAAACGCTACGACTGGACACACACCACAGTGACCTCAGTGAGTGGATGTGGCTGTATCCCCAGTGCTGATTCTGAACACTCCAAGGAGGTAGTGAAACGCTACGACTGGACACACACCACAGTGACCTCAGTGAGTGGATGTGGCTGTATCCCCAGGGCTGATTGTGAACACTCCAAGGAGGTAGTGAAACGCTACGACTGGACACACACCACAGTGACCTCAGTGAGTGGATGTGGCTGTATCCCCAGTGCTGAATCTGAACACTCCAAGGAGGTAGTGAACGCTACGACTGGACACACACCACAGTGACCTCAGTGAGTGGATGTGGCTGTATCCCCAGGGCTGATTGTGAACACTCCAAGGAGGTAGTGAAACGCTACGACTGGACACACACCACAGTGACCTCAGTGAGTGGATGTGGCTGTATCCCCAGACTACAGAGGCACCTTGTTAGGAGAGGACCTGCAGATGACGGTGAGAGGCTTTTCGGGTTCACACTGTGGATACAACACAATATCCCAAACACAAACATTACAAAGTAAGGGACACATCTTAACTTCTAAGTCCAAATTAAACTTAGACTCATATTGACATCGATGCATGACTAAGTGGAAGATTTTCTCGTAAGTCATTGGCTGTGTTTAAGACAGACTTTATTGCAGATGCCTGCCAGATCTCACATTGCTTGGATAGGTGATTAACACGTCATCTCACCACGCCATATGATATGGCAGCCTGATGCCCGACTGTGCCGTCACTAATGTGTCACACAACCATCGGTTGATGAAATGCAATGACTGCAATGTAGTTAGCCTGGAACGCAATAGTTTTTTCGCATAGGCTTAATATTCTAAAGCTTTTTGGTCTCAAGATGTCTCTTGTCTGGGGGGGAATTCACTAGGAATGAAATGAGCTGAAATGGGGAGGGGCCTACCTGAATGTGTCTAATGAGAAACTTTTATATTCGTGGCAAAATATTATTTTTTTGCTATGGTGTGCACTAATGAATACACACCTGCTATTCCATCAGGCGACAGAAACGTCGGAGCGCATTGACATGGAGAAGCTGAAGGCGCAAGAGCAGATCATGTTCTTCGACGACGTGCTTTTGTTTGAGGACGAGCTGCACGACCACGGAGTGTCAATGATCAGCGTCAAAATAGTGAGTGGTACTTTCAGACAGGGACTGATACTTTATGATAACATATGTCCATATGTCCGTCTCCATGACAAGCACCAAAGGACATGCTCTTTCAGGGGCTGTAAGACCAGGAATAAAAAATTTAAAAAGGCAATTTTCCTATTCCACCACTTATGTTAAATGCATTTTCTGAAATGCTTGCCTCTGAGAGGCTGATGACGTTTTGAAGAATGACTTGTCCTCTTGTTACCCACTTGTGTGATACAGAGAGTGATGCCCACCCGTTTCTTCCTGCTTCTGAGGTTCTTCCTGCGAGTGGATGGAGTTCTGATCCGGATAAACGACACGCGGCTCTACCACGAGGCAAGTGGGCTGTCCTGAGAAATGACACACAGCTCTACCACGAGGCAAGTGGGCTGTCCTGAGAAACGACACGCGGCTCTACCACGAGGCAAGTGGGCTGTCCTGATAAACGACACGCGGCTCTACCACGAGGCAAGTGGGCTGTCCTGAGAAATGACACGCGGCTCTACCACGAGGCAAGTGGGCTGTCCTGAGAAATGACACGCGGCTCTACCACGAGGCAAGTGGGCTGTTCTGATAAATGACACGCGGCTCTACCACGAGGCAAGTGGGCTGTCCTGAGAAATGACACACAGCTCTACCACGAGGCAAGTGGGCTGTCCTGATAAACGACACGCGGCTCTACCACGAGGCAAGTGGGCTGTCCTGATAAACGACACGCGGCTCTACCACGAGGCAAGTGGGCTGTCCTGAGAAACGACACGCGGCTCTACCACGAGGCAAGTGGGCTGTCCTGATAAACGACACGCGGCTCTACCACGAGGCAACTGGGCTGTCCTGAGAAACGACACGCGGCTCTACCACGAGGCAACTGGGCTGTCCTGAGAAATGACACGCGGCTCTACCACGAGGCAAGTGGGCTGTCCTGAGAAATGACACGCGGCTCTACCACGAGGCAAGTGGGCTGTTCTGATAAATGACACGCGGCTCTACCACGAGGCAAGTGGGCTGTTCTGATAAATGACACGCGGCTCTACCACGAGGCAAGTGGGCTGTTCTGATAAATGACACGCGGCTCTACCACGAGGCAAGTGGGCTGTCCTGATAAACGACACGCGGCTCTACCACGAGGCAAGTGGGCTGTCCTGAGAAACGACACGCGGCTCTACCACGAAGCAAGTGTGACTGGGCTGTCCTGATAAACGACACGCGGCTCTACCACGAGGCAAGTGGGCTGTCCTGAGAAATGACACGCGGCTCTACCACGAGGCAAGTGGGCTGTCCTGAGAAATGACACGCGGCTCTACCACGAGGCAAGTGGGCTGTCCTGAGAAACGACACGCGGCTCTACCACGAGGCAAGTGGGCTGTCCTGAGAAACGACACGCGGCTCTACCACGAGGCAAGTGGGCTGTCCTGATAAACGACACGCGGCTCTACCACGAGGCAAGTGGGCTGTCCTGATAAACGACACGCGGCTCTACCACGAGGCAAGTGTGACTGGGCTGTCCTGAGAAACGACACGCGGCTCTACCACGAGGCAAGTGGGCTGTCCTGATAAACGACACGCGGCTCTACCACGAGGCAAGTGGGCTGTCCTGATAAATGACACGCGGCTCTACCACGAGGCAAGTGGGCTGTCCTGATAAACGACACGCGGCTCTACCACGAGGCAAGTGGGCTGTCCTGAGAAATGACACACAGCTCTACCACGAGGCAAGTAGGCTGTTCTGATAAATGACACGCGGCTCTACCACGAGGCAACTGGGCTGTCCTGAGAAATGACACGCGGCTCTACCACGAGGCAAGTGGGCTGTCCTGATAAATGACACGCGGCTCTACCACGAGGCAACTGGGCTGTCCTGAGAAATGACACGCGGCTCTACCACGAGGCAAGTGGGCTGTCCTGATAAACGACACGCGGCTCTACCACGAGGCAAGTGGGCTGTCCTGAGAAATGACACGCGGCTCTACCACGAGGCAAGTGGGCTGTCCGGATAAACGACACGCGGCTCTACCACGAGGCAAGTGGGCTGTCCTGATAAATGACACGCGGCTCTACCACGAGGCAACTGGGCTGTCCTGAGAAATGACACGCGGCTCTACCACGAGGCAAGTGGGCTGTCCTGAGAAACGACACGCGGCTCTACCACGAGGCAAGTGGGCTGTCCTGAGAAACGACACGCGGCTCTACCACGAGGCAAGTGTGACTGGGCTGTCCTGATAAACGACACGCGGCTCTACCACGAGGCAAGTGGGCTGTCCTGAGAAACGACACGCGGCTCTACCACGAGGCAAGTGTGACTGGGCTGTCCTGAGAAACGACACGCGGCTCTACCACGAGGCAATTGGGCTGTCCTGAGAAACGACACGCGGCTCTACCACGAGGCAAGTGTGACTGGGCTGTCCTGATAAACGACACGCGGCTCTACCACGAGGCAAGTGGGCTGTCCTGAGAAACGACACGCGGCTCTACCACGAGGCAAGTGTGACTGGGCTGTCCTGAGAAACGACACGCGGCTCTACCACGAGGCAAGTGGGCTGTCCTGAGAAACGACACGCGGCTCTACCACGAGGCAAGTGTGACTGGGCTGTCCTGAGAAACGACACGCGGCTCTACCACGAGGCAAGTGGGCTGTCCTGAGAAACGACACGCGGCTCTACCACGAGGCAAGTGTGACTGGGCTGTCCTGAGAAACGACACGCGGCTCTACCACGAGGCAAGTGGGCTGTCCTGAGAAACGACACGCGGCTCTACCACGAGGCAAGTGTGACTGGGCTGTCCTGAGAAACGACACGCGGCTCTACCACGAGGCAAGTGTGACTGGGCTGTCCTGATAAATGACACGCGGCTCTACCACGAGGCAAGTGGGCTGTCCTGATAAATGACTAACCACCAGAGTAGATGTGCATGAGACTCATTTTCTGTGGATATCTTTAGCAGGAAATGGACAATACTCACTGTTAAGAAGTTCAACTGTGAAAAGGCTACTTATGAAATGAGTCACCCTGGTTTTCTTTACAGGCTGGAAAGAATTACATGATCAGAGAGTATAGTACTCGAGAAAGCAACATTTCAGAATTGCAGGTGAGAATTGTATTTTCTGTTTGGAGAGTACATGTGTAGTTTAGTATAGTCTTCTCCCTGAAAACTTGGAACACTGATGCCTCAGATCCTTAAACCCCCTTACACTCGTGGAAAAAACATATTAACCTGTTGATGGGCGTTTTACATTTGCTGAACTTTTTAAAGCATTTGTCAATAACGAAATCTGAAAATACTCTGTATACATTCAGTAACATGAGAATATTCATTGACATTTTGGAGTAGGTGCAGGATAAGAGAAAACTATTACAATGGTTTGAGCGAGTGGTCTAACTTTTGTCTCCAAGTGGCCACACCTCCAAATTGCACATATTCTAAGTAATTTCAATGCATGATTTTATCTAAAACATATTGTCCAAATCATTCATGCTACTTCATGCATGTCACCGTGCAGATGATACTATCATACCGCTATTGTAGAGGGTTAGTCATTTGCAAAATCTCCTTCCTTGTCTTCCAGAACGTCCCTGCTGCTCTGTACACCGACCCCAATGAGATCTCCCAGCACTTAACCCTGAAACTGACTAAGTGTGAAAAGCTGGAGCTCCCTGAGACAGGCCCTCAGCCAGGGAACACAATGGCCCTCCAGTGATGGAGAGCAGGCTGGGCACTATGACTGGACTTAAGAGGCCAACCAAGGAAGAGTTTACCCTCCCTCCCTTTCTTTTGTATAAACTGAGAAATGCACCTGCCTCCCTCCTCACAACAACAAAAAGTTAATAGAACTTAATTTTGGCATGGTCAAGTGGCCTCTTATTTTGAGTGTTATTGCACATTTCCTGTATGTAAATGTTTTGGTTGGAAAATTGTGATAATTGCGTCTTCTCTATTAGAACACCACATAATGGTTGTGTTGAATTCTATGTAACGTAGTCAGATACTTGAAAGTTGTGCTATGTTGAATGCATGCAGCGTTGGCTTGGATATCACAGAGATGGCTACACTGAAAAAAAATATAAACACATCATGTAAAGTGTTGGTCCCATGTTTCATGAGCTAAAATAAAAGATCGCAGACATTTTTCATACGCACAAAAAGCTTATTTTTCAATGTTGTGCACAAATGTGTGTTTTACTCTTAGTGAGCATTTCTCCTTTGCCAAGATTATCCATCCACCTGACAGGTGTGGCATATGAGGAAGCTGATTAAACAATATGATCATTACACAGGTGCACCTTGTACTGGGGACAAAAAAAGGCCACTCTAAACATGCATTTTCACACAACACAATGCCACAGTTGTCTCAAGTTTTGAGGAAGTGTGCTATTGGAATGTCCACCAGAGCTGTTGCAAGATAATTTAATGTTAATTTCTCTACCGCCTCCAATGTCGTTTTAGAGAATTTGACCTGACTGCATTTCAGCGTCGTAACCGACTTTACTGAGCAAATGCTCACCTTTGATGGCCACTGGCACACTGGAGAAGTGTGCTCTTCACGGATTAATCCTGGTTTCAACTGTACCAGGTAGATGGCAGACCTCATGTGTGGGCCAGCGGTTTGATGATGTCAACATTGTGAACAGAGTGCCCCCATGTTGTTAGCGGGATTATGGAATTAGCAGGCAATCGCTACGGACAATGAACACAAGTTTTTTTGATGGATGTTTGAATGCACAGAGATACCATGACGAGATCCTGAGGCCCATTGTCGTGCCATTCATCCGTCGCCATCACCCCATGTTTCAGCATGATAAAGCACGGTCCAATGACA